>NC_086124.1:4177500-4385000 GCF_963921235.1 Mobula hypostoma
AGTTTTGGCTTAATCTTCCCGATACTGATACACTGTACATACATTATTTCTACTTTATATAGGCTGTGTATTTATCATATCATTCCTGCTTTTACTATATGTTAGTGTTATTTAAGGTTATATGTGTTATTGCTATGATTTGGTAGGTTATTTTTCTGGGTCTGGGAATGCTCAAAAATTTTTCCCATATAAATTAATGGTAATTGCTTCTTCGCTTTACGCCATTTCGGTTTATGGAAGGTTTCATGGGAACGCTCTACCTTAGCAGGGGAAATACGGGACAAGGGCGGTCCCATATGGGACGAACCAATTTAGCCCAGTATACGGGATGTCCCGGCAAATACGGGACAGTTGGTAACCCTACTACAGGCTCGGAATCAGTTCAGCACAGAGCCGAGTAAACATCATGGAACCCGGAGGAGGCCTACAAGCTCGGAATCAGTTCAGCAAAGCGCAGGGGAAAGTCATACATTGAAGGACACGCACCCTGTGGCCGCTCTTGTGGCCGTAGTATTTACACGGTTGATTCTGTTGGCTGGGGTTTGAACAAACGTCAGTAACACAAGGAGAGAAAACATGGTGGAGCGATGTCACCTTCACAAAGGATCATCAAAGATCCCTATCATCCACGCCATGCCATTGTCCAGCTACCGTTGGGCTGGAGCTACAGAAGCCTGATGTCTCAGGCCATCAGGTTCAAGAACAGATATTTCCCTTCAACCATTCAGCTCAAGAACCAACTGCACAATCCAAATCAATAACTCAATATGGCAACGCTATGACCATCTCGATCAACACGCACAAAGTGCTGGAGAAACTCAGCAGGTCAGGCAGCATCTATGGAAGGGAATATGTGGTCAATGTTTTGGGCCGAGACCCTTGATCTAGACTAGAAAGGAAGGAGGCAGAAGCCAGAATAAAAAGCTGGATAGGGGTGGGGTGGAATACAAGCTGACAGGTGATAGGCAAACGTAGGTTCAAAGTTCAAAGTACATTTATTATCAAGTATGTATATATTATACAACCTTGAGATTTGTCTCCTTACAGGCAGCCACAAAACAAATAAACCTAAAAAAAACCATAAAAAATAATGTCAAACACCCAATGCACTGAGAAAGAGAGAATAAAAAAACAGATTGTGAGGGGTAAGGTGGGTGGGTGCAGAGGGGGATGAGGTGAGAAACAGAAGATAGTGGAAGAGATGAGTTCCCAGGCAGGACACGAGGCTGCAGTAGTGAACCTGAGCAGCCACACAGTCAAAGAGTTGGAGAGCAGTAGAGATCACAGAGGGGAAACAGTGAGAGAGAGTCTCACCAGCCTCCCCACCATCGAGGACACCTTCAAAAGGCGTTGTCTCAAAAAGACGGCATCCATCATTAAGGACCCCCGTCACCCAGGACAAGCCCCTCTCTCATTGCTACCATCATGAAGGAGGTACAGGAGCCTGAAGACACACACTCACTGATTCAGGACCAACCATTAGATTTCTGAATGATCTTTGTACCCATGAACACTATCTTGTTATTTATCTTTTTGCAATATTTATTATGTAACATAAAGATGGCGGGGTGGAGATACATCTCTACCAAAGGAGGTGTAAGGTGCTCCTTCCCTCCGCTAGCCTGTAGGTCACCCTTGGGCAAGGTGTAGCACCTGCTTAGCCCCCCCGATCAGGATCACATGAACCCACGAGAGCAGGTGGTGGACGGTCGTACGAGCAGCTGGTGCACATCACAAGTCCTGGTTACGCGACCACTGACACCAGGCAGACAATCTCTGAAGAGTATTGATAATGGCTGGGGTCACCCGTCTTGTAAAGTCACTGCCCAGAAGAAGGCAATGGCAAACCACTTCTGTGGAAAACTTTGCCAAGAACAATCATGGTCATCATGATCGCCCACGTCATACGACACAACACATAATGATGATGTCATACAACACAGTACAAAATAATGTCATATGACACAGCACATAATGATGATGTCATATGACACAGCACAAAATGGTCATACAACACAGCACAAAATGATGATCTCATACGACACAGCCTATAATGATGATGTCATATGACACACATCATGATGATTATGTAACCTAGAGCAATTTATCTGCCCTTCACTGTACTGCTACTGCAAAATGGCAAACTTCACGACATACAGTGGTAATAAACCAGATTCTGATTCTGCACACTGTTCACCTCTTGCCCTCACACTGGTCTCTGACAACACAGGACGTATTGTATTCATTTCACCGTTTGAGAAGCAACACTTGATAAACAACGACAGGGCAGGCAACCCAAATGCTCCAGTGATGGAATTCCTTTAATGGTGTGCGGAAAAATTAGAACTTTTACTGTTCAAGAGACGATGGAATCGAACTAAGTTCGGAAAAAATGCACTAAAGATAATCGAGGGATGTTAAAAAGTAAATGTTTAATGTAGACTTAAGAGTAGTGTGCACTTTTCTTTTCAAATTTTAGAGTCATAGATTACTACAACACAGAAACAAGCCCTTCAGCCTATCTAGTCCGTGCTGCAGTATTAATCTGCCCACTTCCACTGACCTGCACTGGGACCACAACCCCCCCCCATACCCCTCCATCTATGTACTTATGCAAATCTCTTTTAAATATTGAAATTGAACCTGCATCCACCCTTGCACTGGCGGCTCATTCCACGCTCCCACCACGTAGAAAGATTGCAGACAGTTGCAAGAAACATAAGCTGCACAGTATGGAGGAATTTAGGGTGGGGGGGTTATATGGGAGGCAGGGTTTAAGGGTCGGCACAACACTGTGGGCCAAAGGGCCTGTACTGTGCTGTACTGTTCTATGCTCCATGTTCTACAACGCTTTAATGTACCAGGGACCCAGGTTCAACTCCCCTCGCTGCCTGCAAGGACTGTGTACTTTGTCCCTGTGACTGTGTGGGTTTCCACCCAGAGTCCAAAGACATACCTACCGGTTGGTAGGTTAATTCACCATTGTAACTTGTCCTGTGACTCGGCCAGGGTTAATTCAACGATCGCTGGGCGGTGCAGATCAAAGGGCCAGAAGCGCCCATTCCTCGCTGACTCTCCATAAATAAATAAGGTTGTGATAGTAAGTTGTTTTATTTTTCCACATTTCTTCGTCGAGCACCTTTGCTCCATCCGCCACAAAAGTCGGGATTTCCAGGTGCCCACCCATTTCAATCCTTCTTCCCATTCCCATTCCGACATGTCAGTCCTTGACCTCCTCTGCAGCCACGATAAAGCCAGACTCAGGAACAACACCATATATTCTGTCTGGGTGGCCTTCAACCTGATAGTATGAACACCAGTTCCTCTAACCTTTGGTTATTTCTTCCCCCCTTCTCTCTTTTTCCATTCCCCATTCTGGGTTCCCTCTTACCCCTTCTCCTCATCTCCCCACCACCTCCCTCTGGTGGCCCTCCTCCTTCCCTTTCTCCTCTCCTATCAGATTCCTTCGTCTTCTGCCCTGTACCTCTCCCACATGCCGAAAGGGTTTTGGCCCAAAATGTTGACTCTACTCTTTTCTATAGATGCTGCCTGGCCTGCTGAGTTCCTCCAGCATTTTGTGTGTGTTGCTTAGATTTCCAGCATCTGCAGATTTTCCCCTGCTTGTGATTTGACCATGTATCACCATAAGCATAAGACAAAGGAGCAGGAGTCGGCCATTCGGCCCATCGAGTCTGCTCCGCCATTTTATCATGAGCTGATCCATTCTCCCATTTAGTCCCACACCCCTGCCTTCTCACCATAACCTTTGATGCCCTGGCTACTCAGATACCTATCAATCTCTGCCTTAAATACACCCAATGACTTGGCCTCCACTGCCGCCCATGGCAACAAATTCCATAGATTCACCACCCTCCGGCTAAAAAAATTTCTTCACATTTCTGTTCTGAATGGGCGCCCTTCAATCCTTAAGTCATGCCCTCTCGTACTAGACTCCCCCATCATGGGAAACAACTTTGCCACATCCACTCTGTCCATGCCTTTCAACATTCGAAATGTTTCTATGCAGTCTCCCCTCATTCTTCTAAACTCCAAGGAATACAGTCCAAGAGCGGACAAACGTTCCTCATATGTTAACCCTCTCATTCCCAGAATCATTCTAGTGAATCTTCTTCTCCTAGCCTCTCACTTCAAGCCCCTGCCCCACCCACCCACCTGGGCTTTTCACTTCCCCCTCAGCCAGTCTCGCCTATCACCTTCCCCTCCACCCCCCCCCAACCTTCTTATTCTGGTTTCTTCTCCTCCCCTGTTTCCAATCCTGATGAAGGGTCCCAGTCCGAAACGTCAACTGTTCATTCCTCTCCGTAGATGCTTCCTGACCTGCTGAGTTCCTCCAGCCTTGTGTGTGTGTGTGTGTGTGTGTGTGTGTGTGTGTGTGTGTGTTGAAGTTAGGATGAGCTGTGGGCATGGGTCTCCTTGCAAGATAGCCAAACCAGTGTCTCTGCTCTCCCGGTGAGGCAGGACAACAACAGACCCACGAACAAGGCACTGATCTGAACGGTTGGTTTCTGACAAGACATTGGAAGGACTTCAGGGGCGTTCTCCATCTCTCTGAGAGACTGTCACGTCTTCACCAATCGCTGGCTTAAAACGCCTCCGTCTTGGCGCCAAGCAGAATCAGGAGCAGGTTTAGTGTCACCGATGCGCGCTGCGAAATTGAACATCTTGTGTTGGCAGGTACGTAAAAATTGCTCAAAGTCACAAAAAAATAAGGAAGTAGCGTAGACGTGGTACAGTGACGCAGTGAATCACAAACGGAAAAAGAATCTGCAGATGCTGGAAACCCAAAGCAACACACACAAAATGCTGGAGCAACTCGGCAGGCCAGGCAGCATCTGTGGAAAGACAGTCAACTTTTCGGGCCAAGAGCCTTTTTCAGGACTGAGAAGGAAGGGGGAAGTAGTCAGAGTAATAAAGTGGGGGGGGGAGTAGGGGAGGAAGTACAAGGTGGCAGGTGACAGGTGAAACCAGGTGAGGGGGAGAGGGGGAAGTAAAGAGCTGGGAAGCTGATAGGTGAAAGAGATAAAGGGCTGGAGAAGGGGGAATCTGACAGGAGAGGACAGAAAACCATGGAAAAAAGGGAAGAGGGAGGAGCACCAGAGGGAGGTGATGGGCTGGTAAGGAGACACAGTGAGAGAGGGAAATGGGAATGGGAATGGTGAAGGGGGTGGGGAGGATTACCAGAAGTTTGAGAAATCGGTGTTCATGCCATCAGGTTGGAATGAGAGCAGAGTGTTCATCGGTTCATGGACCATTCTGATACCTTAGGGGAAGAAGATGTCATTAAAACTGTTATTAAGTGTGAGCCCAGTTTGCTGTACCTTCTTCTCAATGGTAATAATAAGAAGAGGGGATGTCCCAGGGGACTGAGGGCCCTTAAAGCTGGATGCTGCTTTGTTGAGACACAGCCTCTTGAAGGTGTCCTGGATGGTGGGAGGCTGGTGCCCATGGTGGGGCTGGCTGAGTCTACAGCCCTCTGCAGTATCTTGTGACCCTGGGCATTAGAACCTCCATAGCAGGCAAGCTTGCAACCAGCCAGACTGCTCTCCACCGTACACCTATAAAAACCGCAGTCATCCCCATTCTTCTCAAACTCCTACTGAAGTAAAGATGCTGGTGTGCCTTCTTCGAGATTGCGTCAGTATGTTGGGTCCAGGATAAGATCCTCTGAGATGTTGATGGCAAAGAACTCAATGCTGCCCATTCTTTCCAGTGTTGACCCCTCAATCTGGACTTGTGTGCGTTCTGCCGACTTCTCCCTCCTGGCATCGACGGTCACTTCCTTCACCTTGTTGGTGTTGAGTAGAGACCGTCTCAAGCCTCTACTATTGGAGATTAAAGAGATGAAGGAAATCAACTTCATTTGTCACAAAGGAATGTCAGAGAGATTTCAGATCTTCTCTCGATTCAAATTCCAGATTGGGGTAAGGTAACAAAAGTCAATACTCAACACTTGTAATGAGGAACTAACAGGAAGGATGGAGTAAGAACTGATCTCACTACGAAACAACCTTGAGCTGAAGACGAGGTTCAAACAATTATACCAAGACTTTTGGTTGCAGAAATAAATCTCTGATCGCTATCCTGCAGTGTGGAAAAAGGTCAAGATGTTCTTTATTGTCTTTAAACATTATGTTTAGTGGAGCGCGGTTTCAGTGCAGTTGTCCAACTTCTTTCAAAGCAACAGAACAGACTGCAAGTTACTGAGCGTGGGGATCTGAGACTGTCTGAGTGACATTCGGCCTGACGTTGAGCCGCTGATATCACTGTACCAAGCCCATCCATCTCATTGAGAGTTGAAAAGGCAATGAAGTAGTGAATATGTAAACACGAGGAAATCTGCAGATGCTGGAAATTCAAGCAACACACATCAAAGTTGCTGGTGAACGCAGCAGGCCAGGCAGCATCTCTAGGAAGAGGTACAGTCAACGTTTCGGGCCGAGACCCTTCCCAGGACTACTGACGGTCTCGGCCCGAAACATCAACTGTACCTCTTCCTAGAGATGCTGCCTGGCCTGCTGCGTTCACCAGCAACTTGGATGAAGTAGTGAATAGTTGGACAACTAATGTACCTTCTAAAATTGTTGATGAAAATTACTTTTCTTGTAATTAAGTAAAGAAATAATTTTGTTTGTAGCTTTAACAACATGTAGATTTGCATAATTTTTACAATTATTTGTCACTGCTTTGAATTTGCAGTTCCTGTTTCTTTCATTGTAAATCAAAATTCTTTATGGTGTTTACGTAATGGCTGAAAATGGTGAGGAGAGCGCTGGGGATGTCGTCCCCACCGATTTAAACGGTCTGATTGCACTTGCCTCTACCACTTCCCCTGGCAGCTCACTCCACTTCTCCCAAATGTTCAAATAAAAAGTTCAAAGAAAATTTATTATCCAAGAACTGTCATGGGCCTTGCTTGGCTAGGAATGTTGATCAGATGGGCCGAAGGGCCTGATCCCATGCGGATTAACACTACGACTCTTAGCTTTCTGATCACTCCCAGCCAGTAGACACTGCATCAGAATCTGATTAGATCTGTGTTACATTTGTCTATTTGAGATAAGGTGCACCACCCAGCAATCCCCCGATTAACCCCAGCCTAATCTACTAACCTTGCAGGTTAATTTACTAACCGGTACGTCTTTGGACGATGAGAGAAAACTGAGGCACCCGGAGAACATGCACGCCTTCCAAGGGGAGGACGTATGGACAGAATTGAACTCTAAACTCTGACGCCGTGAGCTGTAATCACTGCTACGGTACCGTGGCGTAGAACTCCACCGACAGCCCCAGGCCCATGTTGGATTGTACTGTCTAATTCCTGTTTCCTTCCAGTTTCACTCTCCTAGTTTTAGGCCTTTCCGGCCCTTTGAGCTACACTGCCCAGCATTCCCTCGATTTCGTTCTTTTTAAATCTCTTTATTAATTTTTCCAAAGTTATAAACAAAATAACAATGTTGATACAGAGATTGGAATAGTCTTATTGTTAATAAACATATACCGAAAAGATTTCAGATAACACAGGTATAATATGATGTAATTTGACCTTTCTGAATCCTTCTTATTAACTTAAAATATACGAATAGAGGAGCGGAGTTGACGACATTACTGAACGTGTTCGATTAAGATATTGGTCTAGCCCTGTTTTGTTCCATTTGCTTTTTTGGGTTTAGTATTTAGTTCTTTTTTTTTGTTTCTTTTTGGGGTTTTTCTTTGTTTTTTTATTCTTTTTATTTCTTTTCTCTCTATGATTAATTACATCATGAGTTTGGAAGTCCATTCCCTCGATTTAATGGGACAATTTACAATGACCAATTAACCTACCAACCAGTGGGTCTTTGGACTGTGGGAGGAAACCAGAGCGCCCGGAGGAAACCCCCGCGGTCATGGGGAGAACGTACAAACAGGCAGCAATGGGAATTGAACCCCGGTTGTCTGTACTGTGAAGCGTTGTACTAATCACTATGCTACCATGCCAAACTATGCTTTTTTGTGTTTTTATATAATTACAATTGTATAGTGTGTTTCTGGTTATTACAAGTCTTCTGTATTTTTTTGGAAACTTTGTGGGTATTGCATTATTCGAATAGGGGCTACCTGATTCGTTAACTCTTATCTTTGGAAGTTCAATGTAATTAGCAATCTGGTATAAGAAGACCACACCACGTGGGCTCTCTTTTTTTTTGTTCCTTTTCTATCATCGTTTTTAGGCTCTTCTCTCGCCACTTTCCTTTCCCAATTCAGTTGTTCTTTTTAGCGCTCAATAAACGATCATGAGTAATGAGCTTTACGCCTCGTTCTTGCCCTCTGCGAGAGCCTCGGATCAAGAGCATCAGACTCCTACAGCCGGCTGTGAAAGGAGGAGGGGTTGGCCTGAGGCTAGCAACCCCATCCCATAAAAACCCAGAGCTACAGAGCCGCCGACAGAGGCTCCAAACACCTCATTCCTGGGAGAGGAAGGACTTTCACCCAGATCCTTCGTGTGGTGAAAGCAGAGGCCACAGGACCAATCAGCCTTCGAGCCAGGACAGAGGACTCTGTCAAGCTGCAGGCGGGCAGATGGGCTGAAGAAGATGTGACTTGGAGTTTGTTATTTTCCAGCAGCAGTTCAGTGCAAAGCTATAAAATTACTATAAATTCCAAAATAATGACTAGTGCAAACAAAAAGCAAGGTAGTATTTAGGGGATTATCAAGGATCAACTTTATTTCCCAGATACATTAGGAATTTGCTCTGATGAATTGGTCAGGGCACAACATGCAGCTAAAAACAACACTCATAAACCCATAAGACCATAAGATATACTTTATACTTTATTGTCACCAAACAATTGGTACTAGAACGTACAATCATTACAGCGATATTTGATTCTGCGCTTCACACTCCCTAGATTACAAATATTAAATATATTTAAAAATAATTAAAATTAGTAAATATTAAAAATTTAAATTATAAATCATAAATAGAAAATAGAAAAATAGGAAGTAAGGTAGTGCAAAAAAACCAAGAGGCAGGTCCGGATATTTGGAGGGTACGGCCCAGATCCGGGTCAGGATCCATTCAGCAGCGTTATCACAGTTGGAAAGAAGCTGTTCCCAAAACTGGATGTAGGAGCAGAATCAGGCCATTTGGCCCATCGAGTCTGCTCTGCCATTTCATCATGGCTGATCCATTTTCCCTCTCAGCCCCAATCTCCTGCCTTCTCCCCATATCCCTTCATGCCCTGACCAATCAAGAATCTATCAACCTTAAATATAGCTAATGACTTGGCCTCCACAGCTGCCTGTGGCAACAAATTCCACAGATCCACCAGTCTCTGGCTAAAGAAATTCCTCCTCATCTCCATTCTAAATGGACACCCCTCTATATTCTGTGTCCTCTGCTCTTAGACTCCCTCACCATGGGAAAATCCTCTCCACATCCACTCTGTCGGGGCTTCTCACCATTCGATAGGTTTCAATCAGGTCTCCCCTCGTCTTTCTGAATTCCAGTGAATAGAGGACCAGAGTCGTCAAACGATAAGTCTTCCAATCCCAGAATCATTTTTATGAACCTCCTTTGAACCCTCTCCAATGTCAGCACATCCTTTCTTAGATAAGGGGCCCAAACCTGCTCATATTACTCTAAGTGAAGCCTCACCAGTGCTTTATAAAGCCTCAACGTTACATCCTTGCTTTTAGATTCTAGTCCTCTTGAAATGAATGTTAACTTTGCATTTGCCCAGGTGTTATAAAGAATAAATAATTCCATAAAAAATAAACTTAGAGGTTAAAGTAGAGATATGGAATAAAATGTACATAAATATGTACATTTGCAATGTAAACAGCATTATAACATGTATTTACAATGTAAACGGCATTATAAAAATCATGGACTGTTCAGAAACCTGATGGGGGAGTGGAAGGGAAGGATCTTAGCTCTACCAGTTCAGGGGAATTTACCAATGAAATTCCCATCGTTTTCCAGGATTCCCCAATCTGTATCAGCAGATAATGGAAAAAAATCTCAGAGCAAAATTAATTCAGTTTGCAACATAGTCCAACATTGTCTTCAGAAGAGATTACGCGTTTATCTATTTCTTCGTGGTATTGGGGCACCATTAGCAAGGATGAACATGACAGTCTGCTCCTAATTCTCCTCGGACCAAGTGGCTTTTCAGGTCACTTCAGAAGTCCCCTTAGCCAAACTTTACTGTGAGTCTACGTATCATCCATGGCAGGACCCCCAGACTCAGAAAGAGTTATTTTCCCAAGCAGTAAGGCTCATCAGCACCTCCAGCCACTAACACACCCCACCGCCGCGTCTTTATCATTTCCGGTGAGAGTCTACTTATGTACAGACACTCTGTCATTTTATAGACGTACAATCAACCTACAGTATATATATCTCTTACTAACTCTTCCTTCAGTTAGTCCTGACGAAGGGTCTCGGCCCGAAACGTCGACTGTACCTCTTCCTAGAGATGCTGCCTGGCCTGCTGCGTTCACCAGCAACTTTGATGTGTGTTGCTTGAATTTCCAGCATCTGCAGAATTCCTGTTGTTTGCATATGTATTTACATTTATTGTGTGTTTTATCATTATTGTGTTCTACAAAGATTCAATGATTCAAGTAAATTTTTTTTATCAAAGAATACATAAATTATACAACCTTGAGATTTGTTTGCTCACAGGTAGCCAGAGAGCAAAAAAACATGAAAGAACCCAATTAAAGAAGAAAAAACAAAAGACCAACACCTGATATGCAAGAGAAAGAAAAAAACACAAATCATGCAAACAACAACCTGAATCAAAAATTGAGTGGTCAGATCTGAACTCCAGAGCAGCCCAGAGTAGGCCCAAAGCTCACTTATCAGTTAGCTAATTTTATTGTGTGTGGTTTTTTTTGTGTTGCATCGGATCTGGAATAACAATTATTTTGTTTTCCTTTACACTTGTGTACAGGAAATGACATTGAGCAATCTTGAGATACGTCCTAGGACGCATTGGAACACATCATCAGTGATGTAAGCTGGATCATCGGGCATTCTGGGTCTTTCAACATCAGACACTCTTGCCCAGGTGTTGATCAGACCCCGGCTAATGTCCCAGCAGCAATGGTCCACGGGTCCCACCTGTGATGATCCATAGCCATCTGGAGGCCCACCCAGCAGCCTCTGTGACAATCCTGATGGTGTGTTTCTTTGCAGCCCCCATAATGCCAAGGAGGGAGTAGGTTCTGCACTGTGAGCAGCCAGTAAAATCTCTACACCCCACCTCTATAGGCTGGCATCGTGCCCACCACCCCTGTCTTGGGCACTGCTCTACCAGCTCCTGGTATCTGGCTCTGTTTCAATCTTGAATCTTGAGCCTGTAGTCATGTTAGACCAGAGAGTAGACTTCTCTGAGTGAAGGGCACAAGTGAAAGAGATGGTTTCTCAAAGGTCAGTTATTTCCTGGTCATCATTCTCCCACTAACTGAATACTTGCTGTGCTGGAATTAAAACACGGCAAGTGGTCGGCTCAACGTTTGAGACGGACAGCGAGGTTTGATCGGTCTAAGTGGCGGGCCGATATGGAAAGGTCGGGGACGGACCGGAACCGTGGCGGCAGGATCCAGGCCCACGGCGTACCGATGTGACAGGGTCCAGGTCTCAGATTGAGGAACGACCCGACGTTGGGACAAGTTAAAAGCCTGGCCGGATGGATTGAAAAGGCAGGGTGTCTGGACCAGGGGCAAGGCCCAGGCTATTTCTTCCTGCTACTCTGCGACGTTTGCCCTGCTCTTTGCTGCACTGAGGCTCGAGGCTGTGGGCCGCCCCCGCCTGCTCCAGCACTTTGTGTCCATGGACTCACCTTTGCTCTGAATGCTCTTTGCTTGCTTTTATTGTTTGCACAGTTCGTTTTTTCTCTCTGTCTGCGCACTGGGTGGTAGTTGGATCCTTTTTTTATTGGTTCTTTTGGTTTCTTTGTTTTGTGGCTGCCTGTAAGGAGACAAATCTCAAGGTTGTATAACGTATGCATACTTTGATAACAAATGTACTTTGAACTTTGAGATGAGCCCTGTACAACAATGCACCCTTACCCAATAGTTGGACTGCATAGAATAATGAGAAAAAAACGCTTTCCTGTCAGCAGTTCGTAATGGCCAGTTTCAAAGTTCAAAGTAAATTTACCGTCAAAGGCTATGTCCAAACTTCAGATTCATTTTCTTGTGAGAATACGCAATAAATCCATAGAATAATAACCATAATAGAATCAATGAAAGACTGCACCAACCTGGACGTTCAGCCAGAGTGCAAAACACAACAAACTGTGTGAATACAAAAAGAAAGAAATAATAATAATAAATAAGCAATAAATATTGACAACTTGAGATGAAGAGTCTGAAAGTGAGCCCATTGGTTGTGGGAACTTTCAAGTGAAGTTGAGTGAAGGCGTCCTCTTCGACAGCCTGATGGTTGAGGGGCAGTAATGGTACCGGAACCTGCTGGTGTGAGCCCTGAGGCTCCTGTACCTTCTTCCTGATGGCAGCAGCGAGACGAGAGCATGGCCTGGGTGGTGGGTCAGTTTGAAACTGTTTCCATATTTCAGTCCTGCCTGACGACTGACCTTAACTGGAATCTGAAGCAAATCACTTTAACCTAAAAGTTGCCGCTGGCTGCCTCAGGCAAGGTTGTTTTGCAGAAATTAGCATTTACATGAGACCCAAGGATCTGGACTGAGAAGTACAAAGCAGTGCCATATATAAACAGGTCAATTTTCCCTGCTTATCCTGACAAAGTTTCATCTGAAGGCTTGATGGTTCTAGGCCAATACTCAGTGGAGTTCAATAGAATGACGGGGGAGAATCTCATTGAAACCTATCGAATATTGAAAGGCCTCGACAGAATGGACATGGAGAAGATGTTTCCAATGGCAGGTGAGTCTCAGAATGGCTGGCACAGCCTCAGAACAGATGGGCGTACATTTATAACGGAGGTGAGAAGGAATTTCTTTAGCCAGAGGGTGATGACTCTGTGAAGTTCTTTGCCACAGACGGCTGTGGTGGCCAGGTCATTGGGTGCATTTAAAGTGGAGGCTGAGAGATTCTTGATTAGTCAGGGTATGAAGGGATACAGGGAGAAGGCAGGAGAATGGGGTTGAGGGGGATAATAAATCAGCCATGATGGAATGGGGCAGCAGACTCAATGGGCTGAATGGCCTAATTCTGTTCCTATGCCTTATGTTCTTATAGGCTTATAGTATATGTAGTAGAGAATGAAGTCTGAATGGTACATCGTACAATTAGTTTTTATTTCTTAAAAAAATACTGGTTAATGATTCAGAATCAGTCAGAAGTTCCCATCTACTTCAAAGGGCAACGATTGTACCAGTGCCCAAGACGAGCAGGGTGAGCTGCCTTAATGACTGTTGCCTGTAGCACTCACATCTACGGTGATGAAATGCTTTGAGAGGCTGGTCACGGACAGAATCAACTCCTGTCTCAATAAAAACCTGGACCCATTACAATTTGCAATAGGTCTACAGTGGATGTGATCTCACTGGCTCTCCACGTGGCCTTGGGTACACTGGGCAATACAAATACCCATGTCAGAAAGCTGTTTATTGATTACAACTCACTGTATAACACAATCATTCCTATAGTTCTGATTGAAAAGCTTCAAAAACTGGGCCTCTGCCTTCAGGGAGGAGATACAGGAGCCTGAAGGCCCCTCTTCTCATTTCTACCATCAGGGGGGAGGTACAGGAGCCTGAAGACCCCTCTTCTCATCACTACCATCAGAGAGGAGGTACAGGAGCCTGAAGACCCCCCACTCAGTAATTCAAGAACAGTTTCTTCTCCTGTGCCATCACATTTGAGAATAATCTCTGAACACTACCTTGTTATTCCTTTCTTTTTGCATTCGTTATTTAGTTTGTAATTAGTCGTAATTTTATTACTCTGAACTGTACTACTGCCACAAAATTTCTCATCATCTACAGTATGTCAATGAAAATCAATCTTATACTGATTCCAATGTCCGCACCAAACACGATGCTGAATTAAGTTAACCCCTTCTGCCAGCACAACCTCCATATTTAAGTTCAAAATTCAAAATATATTTATTGTCAAAGTATGTACAGTACTGTGCAAAAGTCTTGGGTATATATCTAGAATATAGCATCTACCAAAAGTCTTAGGCATATATACAGAATATAGCTTCTCGCATCTACCAATAGGCAGGAGGTACTGAACCAGCAGGTTCAGGAACAATTATTACTCTACAACCATTGGACTCCTGAACTAGTGTGGATAACTTCATTCACCTCAACACTGAACTGATTCTACAATCTATGAACTCACTTTCAAGGACTTTTCACAACTCATGTTCTCAATATTACAATTTGTATTTGCACAAGTTGTCTTCTTTTGCAGATTGGTTCTTGTAAATATTTGTTTATGCATTGTTTTCATGAATTCTACTGTATTTCTTTAGTTTCTTGTAAATGCCTGCAACAAAAAGAATTCAATGTACATTTATTATCGAAGTATATCACCATATACAACCCTGAGATTCATTTTCTTGTGGACATACTCAATAAATCTATAGCGTAATCACCATAACAGAATCAATGAAAGACCACACCAACTTGGGCATTCAACTGGGATTGGAAAATGGACGTGGACTTGGAAAAAAAGCTCGTGTTTCCCCCAGACATTGCGGCTACAACACTCCGGCCAGACATGGTCCTGTGGTCCACAACAGCCGAGCTGGCATATGTTGTGGAATTGACAGCACCATGGGAAGATGGTGTCGAAGAAGCTTGTGAGAGGAAAAAGACCAAGTACTCTGAACTGGTAACTGAAGCTGCCCAGAACAGCTGGAAGACCAAGATTTTCCCTGTAGAAGTGGGATGCAGGGGATTCGTGGCTACATCTACAACCAGTCTATTGAAGAAGATGGGGGTGAGGGGTTATTCACTCCAACAAGCGATCAAGTCCTTGTCAAATGTAGCAGAAGAAAGCAGTAATTGTATTTGGATTAAAAGGAAAGACAACAACTGGGCTGCAAGATGAAGACCGGAGGGTATAGAACTGAGGGGGGTGTACCTGGGGTGCCAGGTAGCACCTTTGAGCCATCTGGAGACATTGTGGGCTTATCAACGAAATGGAGGGTGCCCACCTGATGACCCTGATGACGTACCTACCCTCCCTCCTTGTCACCACTCCAAGCCCACTGCCAACATCAAGAGTGCTGACTTACCAAAGGGATTGAAGCATCAAGAACTAGTAGCTGTACTACATAGCATAATCACCACAACAGAATCAATGGAAGACCACACCAACTTGAGCTTTCAACCGGAGTGAAAAAGACAACAAACTGCAAATACAAAAAGAAGGAAATAACAAATAAATAAACAAACAAACAAACAAATAAGCAATAAATATTGAGAATATGAGATGAAGAGCCCTTAAAAGTGAGTCCACTGTTTGGGGGAACGGTTCAATGATGGGGCAAATGAAGTTATCCCCTTTTGATTAAAGATCCTGATGGTTGAGGGGTAATAACTGTACCTGAATCTGGAGGTGTGAATCTTGAGACTCCTGTACCTTCTTCCTGAAGGCAGCAGCGAGAAGAGGGTTTGTCCTGGGTGGTGGGGGTCCTTGATGATGGATGCTGCTTTCCTACAACAATACTTCATATAGAAGTGTTCAATGATGGGGAGAGCTTTACCCATGATGGACTGGGCAATATCCACTACTTCTTGGCGACACACACCAAACGTCGGAGGAACTCAGCAGGCCACTCAGCATCTATGGGAAAGAGTAAACAGTCGATGTTTCGGGCCGAGACCCTTCATCAAGACTCCTGAAGGGACTCGAGTCCCGGTAAAAGGATCTCTCTGCTTGAATCCTGGACTGTTTACTCTTTCCCATAGATGCTGCCTGGCCTGCTGAGTTCCTCACACGAAATGCTGGAGGAACTCAGCAGGCCAAGCAGCATCTGTGGAAAAAAAGTACAGTTGACGTTTCAGGCCGAAACCCTTCACTTGTACTTTTTTCTGTAGGTTTTGCCTGGCCCCTGAGTTCCTCCGGCATTTTGTGTGTGTTGCTTGGATTTCCAACATCAGCAGATTTTCTCTTGTTTCTGCTAAGTTCCTCCAGCACTTTGTGTGTGTTGCTTTGGATTTCCAGCGACAGCACATTCTCTTGTGTCGGTGGGTCCAGGATTTTCCATTCGAGGTAGTACATGATAACATATGTACTTTGCTTATAAATTTGACTCCACTATTTGACGTTTCAACCCCCGTGTAAAAGATTCTGACTCTCCTACCAATCCCAATGGAATAATTCGCAGCTCGTTCTCAGCGCTGGCGGGGCACGGCTGCCAGAAGCGGTGCTTGGGCCCCAGTTTACATCCAAGAACGTTAAGGTTATTACCTTCAACCATCAGGCTCCTGACCCAGTGTGGACAAATTCACTCACCACAGCACTGAACTGATCACAGAACACAGCCTATGGACGCTGGAACTCATGTTCTCAGTATTGATTGATTGATTTATCTATCTATTTATGTATTTGCACAGTTTGCTTTCTTTTGCATATTGGTTGCTCATCAGTCTTTGTGCTGGTTTTTCACTGTTTCTATTGTATTTCTTTGTGCTACTGTGAATCGTGGCACGAAAGTGTATCTCAGGGTAGTACTTGGTGACATACATGTGCCTTGATAAGAAATTTACCTTGAACTTTGAATTACAGAAGTAGCTAGGATCATGAATAGCGACGCAAAGAGACTTCAGGGGCGTGAAGGACTGGTCGAGGACACAGCCGATGGACAATCATGTTGAAAAATGCGAAGCTCTCCTCTTTACTACACACTACGGAGAGACAGAGTATTGGTAAGATAATGAGAGATTGGCTAGTGCTGATGTTCAAAGGCACTGGGTTGTCCTTCAACACAAGTCACTGAAAATCAACGCATGGCGACAGCAGGTAATTAGAAAGGCAATTAAAGTGTTGGCCTATCTTACGAGATAATATGAGTTCAGATGCGTTACTGCAATTATATCAGGCCTTGTGGAGACTGCAGCTGGAATATTGTGTACAGTTTTGGTCTCCTTGTGGAAGAGATAAGGAAGAGATAAGCTTACTGCAGAGGAATGCGGCTAAGACTTAACAAGAGGAGAGACTGAGTAGCTTAGTCTGCGCTCACCAGGGTGGGAGATCTCATTATAACTCACAAGATCCTTGCAGGAATTCTGTAAGTTTCACAAAAGGGTAGATGCAAGACCAATCCTTTAGTTGAGGGATCTAGAACCAGAGGGCCTCAGAATAAGTGGGTGGGACATTTAGGACTGAGGAAAGCAATTTCTTAACAGGGTGGGTTTTGAAATATCATAGTTCTTAAAATCACAAGGAAACCTCAAACTTTGAAAAGTAGTGTGAAATAATAAACAGTCACACCTGGTTAAATGCACCTCCTTTATTCCTAACTTCTTGCAGTAGGGTAGGTTGAGTGAGTTAGGGCTTTTCTCTTTGGAGCGAAGGAGGATGGGAGGTGACTTGATAGAGGTGTACAAGATGATAAAAAAATATTGATTGAATTGACAGCCAGAGACCTTTTCCCAAGGGTGGAAATGGCTAACATAAGGGGGCATAGTCAAAGGTGATTGGAGGAAAGTATAAAGTTCAAAGTAGATTTTATTAACAAAGTATATACATGTCACGATATACAACCCTGAGATTCATTTTTCTGTAGGCATACTTGGCAAATTTATAGAAAAGTAACCATAACAGGATCAATGAGAGATCAACTAGAGTGCAGAAGACAACAAACTGTGCAAATGCAAATGTAAATAACTAGCAATAAATAACAAGAACATGAGATAATGAGATAAGAGTCCTTAAAGTGAGATTATTGGTTATGGGAACATCTCAATGGATTGGCAAGTGAGTGTAGTTATCCCCTTTTGTTCAAAAGCCTGAAGGTTGATTAGATTATGAGGACACTCAGTCCTCGTTTATTGTCATTTAGAAATGCATACATGAATTAAGGAACGATACAATGTTCCTCCAGAGTGATATCACAAAAGAACAGGACAAACCAAAAACTAACACTGACAAGACCACATAATTATAACATATAGTTACAGCAGTGCAAAGCAATACAATAATTTGATAAAGAGTAGACCATGGGAGTGGTAATAAAAAGTCTCAAAGTTCCGATTGACTCCCAATAGTCCCCGATAGCAGGCAGCAGAAGGGAGAAACTCTCCCTGCCATAAACCTCCAGGCACCGATAACTGTCGATGCATTGGAAGCACCCAACCCTGAGTCCGTCCAAAAACTTCGAGCCTCCGACCCCCTCCGACACTGAGCACCGAGCACCATCTCTGCCGAACGCCTCGACCCCGTCCCGGCCACCGAGCAACAAGCAAAGCCGAGGATTTGGGGCCTTCGCCTCCGGAGATTCTGGATCACACAGTAGTAGCGGCAGCAAAAAAGGCATTTCAGAAGTTTCTCCAGATGTTCCTCCGTTCTCTCACATCTGTCTCCATCAAATCAGGATTGTGCACGGCACCCTACTTAACAGATTACAGATATCATTCACCAGTTAGAAACTGTTCCTGAACTTGGTGGTGCGGGTCCTGAGACTCTTGTACCTTCTACCTGATGGCAGTAGCGAGAGGAGAGCATGGCCTGGGTGGTGGGGATCTCTGATGATGGATGCTGCTTTTCTACGACACCAATTCACGACGGCGCTAGTGATCATCGGCAACATTCTGTGGGCTGCAGAAAATTGTTCTAAGTGTACGGGGAATGTCAGAGGTACACAGAGAATGGTGGGTGCCTGGAACGCCCTCCTAGGGGTGATGGAGAGCCAGGTACATTAGGCATATTTAAGAAACTCTTAGATAGGTACATGGATGGTAGAAAAATGGAGGGTTATGTGGGAGGGAAGGGTTAGATTCACCTTAAAGTATGTTAAAAGGTGAGCACAACATCGTGGGCCCGAGTGCCTATAAAGTGCACAATCAAATTTTCTCACACAGATACAGTACTGCCGTGTCTCTCAAAGTCCAACCCTACATCCCCGTCTTGAGCGATGGAAACGGGTAAGGCCGGCCAACAGGGCTCTGCCGAAACTCAACAGGCCAATGCTTATGTGCAGTGGACGCACGGATTTCAGAAACATTGATGAACGCCAACCAGCCCATCGCCTTCGGACGACGGAGGCAGGAGGTCAGAATGGCCTACGCTCCACCGGGAGCGAAGGGCCCAAGAAGAACAGCAGCATTCCTGTACCCAGGTGAAATAACAAACGGCCAAGTTGAGACTGTGGCTAGTCAGGCTCCCTCTTTTCTCTTCCGAGTTCATAAATGCTGGTTCTGGTTAACAACAGATGGTGCAATCCGGGTCGTATTACGATGGAGGAACGTGTTTGTAGACCGGATATTGAACTTTTTACTGTTGGACTTCAGCCATATTCCACCGTGATACAACACTGGGCATCATGGGAGGTCGCTCCTGCCTGTGGCCATCGAACTTGCAGCTCCTCCCGTGAAGGGTCAGACACCCTGAGCCAATAGACTGGTCCTGGACTTATTTTCCATCTGGCATAGTTTGCATATTATCGTTTGATTGTTTGTGGTTTTTGTATTGCTATATTTATGCTCTATTCTTGGTTGGTACGGCTGTAACGAAACGCAATTTCCCTCGGGATCAATAAAGTATATCTATCTATTGTTTGTATTTGCACAGATTGTCGTCTTTGCTGGCTGGTTATTTGTCTGTCTTGTTGGGTGCGGTCTTTCATTGACTCTGTGGAGTTTCTTTGTATTTACCGTGAATGCCCACAAGAAAATATATCTCAGGGTTGCGTTCGGTGACGTGTGCGTACTTTGCTTTATTTTAACTCAGAGCGGTCGGACACTGAGGAGTGCGGTAGGACAGAGGGATCTGGGAATACAGCCCCTGACGTTGAAAGCAGCATCAGCTTCTGCACATTGAACTTCATAAGTCAAAGTGTTGAGTACAGGAGGTGGGATGTTATGTCGAAGTTGTATAAGACAGTGCTGGGGCCAAATCTGAAGTATTGTGTGCAGTTCCAGTAGTGAGAGTGTTCATGGGTTCAATGTCCTTACAGAAACCGGGTGGCAGAGGGCAAGAAACTATTCCTGAATCACTGAGAGGGCAAGAAGCTGTTCCTGAATCAGGCTCCTGTATCTCCTCCGTGTTGGTAGCAATGAGAGCAGGGCATGTCCTGAGTGATGGGGGTCCTTAACGATGGACGCTGCATTTTTCAGCCATCGCTCCTTGAAGATGTCCTGGATACTATGGAGACTAGTGCCCACGATGGAGCTGACTGAGCTTACAACACTGGGCAGCTTATTCCAATCCTATGCTCTAGCAACCCTCCACACACACACACACACACACACACACACACACACCAGACGGTGCTCTCCACAGTACATCTGTAGAAATTTGTGAGTGGTCAATCATTACAAATCAGGGCATATCAAAGTGAGTGAGCACTGCACATTTAATTTAGTGAAATGAAATACAAAACTCATTAACAGAAATAAATACAACTAATTAACGAGAGCAGATGGCAGGGCAAGTGATGTTTCGTGGCTCCAGCACGTGAGAATTAGCATTGCTCCCTGTGGTAAGCGGTGCTCATATCTGCCGGCTGCGTAATGCACTTGGACTCAAGGTGAACGTGTTGGAGTCTTATCTCCAGGCACGGAGATGCCACAGGGAGGGGGGAGAATTACCCAGACATGGTGTTTCGGGAGACAATCACACCCCTTCCTCCGAACTGGAGAATATTCAAGGATGTCAAATATGTTTGTATAGAAAAGTCAGCAATCTCATAACAGATCCCACCCACCCTGCTCATGGACCGTTAGTCAGAATCAGGTTTAATATCACCAACATATGTTGTGAAATTTGTTGTCTTTGCAGCAGCAGTACAATGAAATACAGGGGTGGATGGGGTGTCAGGGAGGGAGGGGTAGCACCTCTGGTGGGGGAACATGTCACGTCCTTTTCAAGGCGGTTTGTCCACCTTTGGTCCCCACCTGGCACTCAGCTCTCACCTGTGGCTCCCTGTAGCTGTTTGCATGCGACAGCGGCCACACCCCGGGCAACGGCTTCGACAAGCCGGCTAAACCAGGTGAGGGTAGCCGACGGGTCTCAAACCCTCGGTGAGATAGGGAGTTGTCTATCCCAGCATGTGAAGGCAGACTCTGGCGGATTGAGCGGACGAGACCAATGGAAGGTCCAACGGTCAAGAAGGCGGTCTCTGCAAGCGTCGTGGAACACGTAGAGCAGGACAAGACACAGAAGACGTCCTGTCATCCACTGTGCCTAATCCCATCTCCAGCCATCTCGACTCTGTCTTGCCACTGGATCCAGATGGGAATTGGGAAGAGAGAGTGAGGCTGACGCCGCGCAACTCTCCCTCACTTAAATCCAAATCACGCGCTAGTCTCGACACCATCAAAAATGGTGTCGAGGTCCTTGTCGACGTCTACGATGGATGAACAACAACAACAATGAAATACATAATAATAGAGAAAAGAACATGAATTACTGTAAAAAAAATATATATATATATATATCTCAAAGAGTTAATTAAGTAGTGCAAAAAAGACAGATATAATAACGTAGTGAGGTAGTGCTCCCGGGTTCATTGTCCGTTCTGAAATCTGACGGCAGTACTGAAGAAGGTGTTTCTAAATGGTTGAGTGGGTGCCATCAGGCTCCTATGACTTCTCCTGGATGGTAGCAATGAGAAGAGGGCATATCCTGGGTGATGGGGGTCCTCAATGATGGACGCCGGCTTTCTGAGGCACCGCTCCTTGAAGATGTCCCGGATACGAAAGAACACCTCTCATCAGGGAGGGAGCATCCACGCCAGGAACACCAAACTCAAAACAAGCTACGTTCCCCAAGCAGGAAGGCCGACCAACACCTCCAAAGGCTAACCAACCTCCTGCACCATTGCATACACATCACCTAGCATCACTTTAAAATTCAAAGTTCAAAGTAGGTAGAAACATAGAAAACCTACAGCACAATACAGGCCCTTCGGCCCACAAAACTGTGCCAAACATGTCCTTACCTTAGAACTACCTCGGCTTACCCATACCCCTCTATTTTTCTAAGCTCCATGTATCCATCCAGGAGCCTCTTAAAAGACCCTATTGTTTCTGCCTCCACCACCGTTGCCGGCAGCCCATTCCACGCACTCACCACTCACTGCGTAAAAAAACTTACCCCTGACATCTCCTCTGTACCTACTCCCCAGCACCTTAAAACTGTGCCCTCTCGTGTTAGTGATTTCAGCCCTGGGAAAAAGCCTCTGACTATCCACACTCTATCATTATCTTGTACATAAACTTATTATCAAAGTATATATATGTCACCACATTCAACCCTGATGTTCATTTTATTGTAGACATCAATAAATCTATAGAATAATAACCATGACAGTATCAATGAACACTGTCCCAACTTGGGCGTTCAACCAGTGTTGCAAAGATAACACACTGCACAAATACAAAAGGAAAGGAATGATAATACTAAATATTGAGAACATGAGATGAAGAATGTGAGTCCATTGTCTATAGAAAGTTATAGAAAAGTACAGCACTGAAACAGGCCCTTCAGCCCATCTAGTCTGTGCCAAACCATTTAAACTGCCTACTCCCATCAATCTCTACTTTGCTGTGATGGGAACGTTTCAATGATGTTATGTACGTACAACACACATAAAAGTTGCTGGTGAACGCAGCAGGCCAGGCAGCATCTCTAGCAAGAGGTACAGTCGACGTTTCGGGCCGAGACCCTTCATCAGGACTAACTGAAGGAAGAGCTAGTAAGAGATTTGAAAGTGGGAGGGGGATGGGGAGATCCGAAATAATAGGAGAAGACGGGATGGGGAGGGATGGAGCCAAGAGCTGGACAGGTGATTGGCAAAGGGGATATGAGAGGATCATGGGACTGGAGGCCTAGGGAGAAAGAAAAGGGGGAGGGGGGAAAAGCCCAGAGGATGGGCAAGGGGTATAGTGAGAGGGACAGAGGGAGAAAAAGGAGAGAGAGAAAAAGAATGTGTGTATATAAATAAATAACGGATGGGGTACGAGGGGGAGGTGGGGCATTAGCGGAAGTTTGAGAAGTCAATGTTCATGCCATCAGGTTGGAGGCTACCCAGACGGAATATAAGGTGTTGTTCTTCCAACCTGAGTGTGGCTTCATCTTGACAGTAGAGGAGGCCGTGGATAGACATATCAGAATGGGAATGGGACGTGGAATTAAAATGTGTGGCCACTGGAAGATCCTGCTTTCTCTGGCGGACAGAGCGTAGGTACAATCAGGTTATGTATAGAATGGTTATGTTTATATTCTGTTTTATAGCTTTGCTTTTCTATTTGTACAGTATTTATTGTGTTTTTATGTTTATTGTGTTTTTTATGCTGCATTGGATCCTGAGTGGCTGTCATCTTGTTCTCCTTAACGCTCGCGTACTGAAGAAAGACGGTTATTGAATTTTGAAACTTGAATTCAGGGACTGCAGAAGAGACAGGTAGGGGGTGTCAAGAGGATAATTCCATCAATGCCTCATCCTTTTGCCTTGCCCGAGAGGAAGCAGTTCCCTACCCCCTTTGTCGAGGAGGATGGGAACCGCAGGGAGGATGTGCTAATTGTGCATAGCACCTTGACAAGTAATACCACAGAATCTAGCTTTTTTTAACATTTTTATTTTATAAATAGACATCTTCTTTCAGTGTAAATTGATCAAGCAGATAGACAATCACAAACAAGAGAAATTCTGCAGATTCTGGAAAACCAGAGCAACTCACACACAACGCTGGAGGAACTCAGCAGGTCAGGCAAGATCTATGGAAAATAATAAACATCGATGTTTCGGGCCGAGGCCCTTCTTCAGGACTGAGAAGGAAGAGAGAAGATACTGGAATAAAAAGGTGGGGGGAAGGAAAAGAGGGCTAGCTAGAAGGTGATAGCTGAGGGTGGGTGGTTGGGAAAGGTCGAGGGCTGGAGAGGGAGGAATTGAATTGGAGAGGAGAGTGGACTTTAGGAGAAAGGGAAGGAGGAGAGGTCCCAGGGGAAGGTGATAGACAGGTGAGAAGAGGTCAGAGGCCAGAGTGGCAAACAGAGGAGGTGTGCGGGCATTTGTTTAGAAGGAGAAATCGATATTCATGCCACCAGGTTGGAGGCTACCCAGATGGAATATAAGGTGTTGCTCCTCCACCCATCAAGGCACAGGAGGAGGTAGACAAACCCGTGTGGCAAAAAGTGCTGCCAGAAAGCAGGGATTGTAAACATTTACACTCAAACACGGGGAAATAAAACCTGATGGAAATGAGGCCTGAGGAAGGCTCCGGGCCTGAGCTTGTCCTAGGTGATGGTGTGGGGGAGAATCGCAGATGATGGATGCTGCTTTCCTGTGACACTGATTTGAACCCAGCCCACTGCACACTGGCATTAATCACCCAGCAATACTCCTGTAGCTGGTGCAGACCCAAATACTCCTGTAGTTGGTGCAGACCCATATTGTCCTGTAGTTGGTGCAGACCCATATAGTTCTGTAGTTGGTGGAGACTCATATAGTCCTGCTCGGACTGCATGGGGTGGGGGGAGGTCTAACAGGGAGATGTGGTGGCCACAATGGATTGCATGGTTAGGGGTACAGGGACTGCTAAATGTCTGTTGTTGGCAAGATGCTGGAGTCATTCTTCAAAGAGGAGTAACTAATAAGATCAAATTTTGTCAACATGGTAAATCACCCCCGTCATCTAGGAGATGCACTTTTCTCATTACTACCATCAGGGAGGAGGTACAGGAGCCTGAAGACCCCTCTTCTCATCACTACCATCAGGGAGGAGGTACAGGAGCCTGAAGACACACACTGAACGATTCAGGAACAGCTTCTTCCTCTCTGCCATCTGATTTCTGAATGGACATTGAACCCATGAGCACTACCTCACTACCTTTTTATTTCTATTTTTGCTTCTTAATTTAACTATATATATATTCAGTTTTTTTCTATGAATTGCATTCTACTGCCGCGGCAAGGACAACAAATTTCACGACATATGCCGGTTCTAAATCTGAATCATGTTTGGCATATTTCTTGCACAAACCAACCACTGCTGATGCTGGAGATCTGGAGAAACGGGCGGTGAGCGGGCTTGGGCTCAAATGTTAACTCTTCATTTCCCTCCTTCGACTTCGTGGCCTGTTGATTTCCTCCAGCTCTTAGTGCGTTGCTGCTGACAAACTCCCCGAAATTGTTTGACGAAGTGAAAGGGAGAGTTGGGTCATTTTTAGGATGGGTAGATACAACTACTGGGTGATAGCGGGACCGGTTCTTGGCTCTCAGTGGCTTCATTTTGCTCTAGATTTCTGCAGAATCTGTTGTTCCTCTGACAATAATCTCGATTTTTGACTCCGTCCCATTTCTTACGCCCTGCTGCCTTTAAGGATTCATAGACAGGATCTCCCCTGCTGCACTTGTTTCTGAAGACACTGTGAAACGGCGCCTTTAAGCCAGTAAATGTTTCTAATCATCTGTCAGATTGCATTTTCCTTTGCCTTGATTGCTGCCAGACCCTCCCCTGCCCATTCTGCGAGCGTAGGTCCTGTTACAACTTCAACCCCACTAAATGGTGCGGCCCCAAGTCAGGTATAAAACCAGAGTACGGGTTCTAGGAGACGCCACTTCTTGCTTAGGTGAAAGTATTTGCGGCTAATTCAGAGGTATCTTCAACTCACTCATTCACTCAGCCGGTTTATTGCCGGGAGGGCTCTGATTGGTTGCTCTGCGGGCGGTGGGCGTATCCCTTTACCCTTGTCAGCGCGGTGCACGCCGGGAGGCTGTGTTCCCTCCGGCGAGGGCTGCGCCTCTAGAGCCGCCAGGGGCACTACAACCCCCAGCTGCCTTTGCGGCCGCGGCGCACGCGCAGTGGCTGCGCGATGTGTGTCAAAAAGTTGCGTCAGCTGAGATCCCTGAGAGTCGGTGGTGGAGGTTGTTAATATTTTCTGAAGTAGATGCAGCTCGGCTGAAGGAGTCCCGTTATCGTCAGAGTGTTGGTAAAGTTTGCAAATGTTGTAATAAATCTGTGTACGGTTACTGCCAGAGAGTTAATTAAATCCTTATTCCCAATGCTAAAAGTTTCCGCCAGTGTTCAGGTGAAGTTTGCAATGTTATTGTTAATGCAGATACTTAACTTTTTCATGTAGTATTTCATTCTTGAGAGTGAACGTTTAATGCGTGGTAAGGCAACGTTTGGAGCCTTTAATGCAACACTAGGTTTCATGTTTCCGCTGCAGTTTCCGATGAGGTGTGGGCATTGATTGAGGAGCTGCGATGTCGCTGGATCGGGCGAATAATTCGGGTTGCGCCGGAGTCGCGACCGGCCTCCAGGAGTTGAGGAAGTGCAGCGAACTATTGCAGAGCCGGCGGCGAGAGAGCCGGGCAGCGGCGATGGACAACGCCGCCCATACCGTGCTCGGCTGCTTGGACTCGCGATGGCCGGAGCGGCAGGGAGGCGGGCAGTCGCCGCCGCCGCCCCTCCGGGAGCCGCCGGCCGAACTGAAGCCGCTGCTGTTGCTCTTGCTCCGGCTGTCCTGCAGTTGCCCGTTCGACGACATCCGAGAGAGAAGTGCAGGCATCCTGAAAACGGTGCAGGTAAGTGCGCCCAGCTGACCGCTGTTGGCCCAGTCTAGTCACACCAAACTTGAAGAGCTTTGTGTGCAGCTCTGGTCTTCCTACCCACTGAAAGCTTGAAAAGAGCGCAGAGAGAAAGTTGCCGGGGCTTGAGTTAGAGGGAAAGGTTGAGTAGGTTAGGACTTTATTTCCAGGAGTGTAGAAGAAATTTTGTGTACGTCCACCCTACACAAAATTTCGAAGGGTATAGATAGCATACGGGTGGTTTCGTGGAGATTCTCCTTTACCAGTGGAGGTGTAGGGCGTTCCTTCCCTCCGCTAGCCTGCAGGTCGCTCCAGCTTAGCACCCGCTTAGCCCCCAAATCAGGGTCACATTAAACCATGGGAGCAGGTGCTGGATGGTCGGACGAGCAGCTGGTGCACATCCCCAGTCTTGGTTATGTGACCACTGACACCAGGCAGACAATCGCTGAAGAGTATTGATAATGGCTGGGGGATCACCTGTCTTGTAAAGACACTGCCCAGAAGAAGGCAATGGCAAACCACTTCTGTGGAAAAATTTGCCAAGAACAATCATGGTCATGTGACTGCAATCACCTGTGTCTTATGACATGGCACATGGTGATAGAGAGAATGAATGCAAGCACGTTTTCACATTTTCCCCTCAGGTTGGGTAAAACTAGAAGGTGGAATATTTAAGGGGAAATTTCTTCACTTAAGGGGGGTTGAACTGCCAGTGGAAGAGATTTTGATTGTAACATTCAAGAGTATTTTGGCTAGGTAGATGGATGAGGTGTCCGGAGGGCCAGGGCCCAGCTGCAGGTAGGCAGGCCGGCCAAGGCAGAACGTTGGGTCCCGATGGACCAGATGGGAAGAAGTGTCTGTTTCCGTGACTCTGCACAGAAAGACGGTGGCAACCTCTTTGCACGTTGTACAGAGATGCACTGAGATAAGAAAACCACACAATGAATATAGTGTTACAAAATGGACCTGTGCAGGTAGACAAAGTGCAGAGGTGTGATGAGAAAGGTTGCAGACTCGTCTGTTCAAGAGTCTGATTGACGGGATAGAAACTTGACTTGAACCTCGTGGTACATTCACTGAGTTCTTGTATCTTCTGCTGGATTGTTTGGGGGGGGTGGGGGTAGAGAAAATGACCCGTAAGGGATTGGTCTTTGATTACGATGGCTGCATTAACCAGTCCTAATGAAGGGCCTCAGCCCGAAACATCGACTCTTTATTCCTTTCTGTGGATGTTGCTGTGACTGTCGATGAGATCCACTGGAAAGACATGCAGCTGGTGCTATGAAAGTCTTTATTCGGCACACGCAAGCTGGCAGCCTTTGGAATCACTCTGGAAAGAGTCTTCCTGACCCAACATTTTCGTATGATAAAGATCACAGTTAGCAGCAAGTTGATTCTGCTGTCACAATGCCTCCTTTGAATTATAAATAATTTTCAAACACCTAGATCTTCACACCACCCAAGGTGAATGTTAATCACTCCTTTCTGTTTTTTTTTGAGTTGCTTTCACGCATATGCAAACATCTCAGGTCAATTGGGTGTTTCCTGGTTTACAATCGCCCTCAATCTGCAGCTCCAGGAAGCTCATTGTTCTGAGCAGCATTTTGTATTCGATCTACAATCCACATTCAGATCTGTGGACTGGTTGTTGAAATTAATGTGATATTCCATAACAGGTGATGCCTGACTTGCTGAGTGCCTCCAGCATTTGTGTGTGTTGCTCAAGACTTCCAGTGTTTACAGGATCCTGTGTTTCTGAGAAGTGCTGCAAGGATCGTCTAGAGAAATAGGTGTCACTTTCTCCGGAATGGCTGACGGGAGTTCTGATAGACACTTAAGATTGAGACACGTAGATAGACGACCAGTGTCTTCTTCCCAGGGTTGCATTTAAGGTGGGGGGGGGGACAAGTTCAAAAATGTATGGGGCAAATTTTTTTTTACCCTTAGTGGATGCCCGTAAATTGCTGCCAGAGATGATGGCGGGTGAGGATCTATCAGAGATGGTCAGGGTGGAATGTTGTATAAATATCCAGAGGATGGTTTTTATAAGGCCAGGAAGAAATCTCAGATTGCAGTGACACTGTGGCAGCAAAGGGAGCAGGACTGGCAGCATCTATGGAGAGGAATAAACAATCTAGATCAGTGGTTCCCAGTCTGGGGTCCATGACATAAGGGTTGGGAGCCCCTGAAGTAGAATGATATTGATAAACATGAGGGATGCTGGAGATCCGGAGCAATGCACACACAATGCTGGAGGAACTTGTCCGGTCAGGCAGCATCTCTGGAGGGGAATGAACGGTTGACGTTTCAGGCAGAGACCCTTAAAGAATTGTGGGCTGAAATGTCAATGGCTTATTCCTTTCCATGGGTGCTGCCTGACTGAGTTCCTACAGCTTTTTATGAATGGTGTTGATGTCGGCATTGAACAACAGAGATAGCTGTAGCAATTTCAGTGATTAGGTTCCAGTGCTCTACTTCAAAGTAGTTTTTAGTCCTGGACTGGGGAACCGCATGTTAATTCTCACCTCTGTCTGATTTATTGTTTGACCCTTTAGCTAATGGAGAAGAGTCGAGATGACTTGATTCCAAGGTAGGATTGTCGAGGCTCCTGAGGGTAATGTTTATCCACTCAGCTGGAGACATTAGGAATTACAGGTGCAGGAATCTGGAACAAAGCACAAACTTGTGGAGGAACTCAGCAAGTCAGGCAGCATCTGTGGAAAGGAATAAACAGTCTAGATCAAGGGTTCACAGACCCCTGGGTAATGGTATAGGTCCATGGCATAAAGGTTGGGAACCCCTGGCCTAGATGAAGGATCTTGACCCATACCATCAACTATCCATCTCCCTCTCTGGAGGCTCTTTGATCTGCTAAGCTCCTCTAGCACAAGGGTTCCCAAACTGGGGTCCATGGACCCCTTTCTTAATGGTATTGGTCCATGGCATTTAAAAAAAAAAAGTTGGGGATCCTTGGTCTTGATGAAGTGTGTCTCAACCCAAGTCATCAACCGTCCATGCTGCTCCTTGATCTGCTAAGTTCTTCTAGCATAAGGATTCCCAACCTTTTTTATACCATGGACCAATACCATCAAGCAAAGGGTCTGTGGAACCCCTGCTCCATCGTTTTGTGTACTCATCCACCTAGTTACTGGCCTAATGTTATCCAGCTCGTCTTTGCTTCTGTCACCTTTGGTTCTGTTCCATAGAGTCACAGAGCACCACCACACAAAGAGTCCATCTGGTCCATGCCAAACCATTTAAACTGGCTGGTCCTATCAATCTGCACCGAACCATAGCCGTCCACACCCCTTCCCATCCACATACCTATCCAGACTTCTCTTAAATGTTGTGATCAAATATACACCTACCACTTGCGCTGGTAGCTTGTTCCACAGGCTTACACCCTCTGAGTGAAGAAGTTCCCCCTCGGGTTCCCTTTAAATATTTCACCTTTCACCCTTAACCCATGTCCTCAAGTTCTAGTCTGACCCAACCTCAGTGGGGGGGGGGGGACCTGTTTGTATTTGAACCCCTCAATTTTGTATATCTGTATCAAACCTCTCCTCATTCTCCTTCAGTCTAGCGAATAAAGTCCTAACCTGTTCAAACCTGCCCCAAAAATCGTCCTGGCAAAATCCTTATACATTTTCTGTATTTTTTTCAATATTATTGATAACTCTTTTGTATGTAGGTGACTAGAACTGCATACGATACTCCAAATTTGTCCTCAGCAAGATGTTATACATCTCTGCCCAATGAAGCAGTGGAGGCTACCTCAGTAAATATACTTAATACAAGGTTGGATAGATTTTTGCACAGTAGGGGAATTAAAGGTTATGGGGGGAAAAGGCAGGTAGGTGGAGATGAGTCCATGGCCCGATCAGCCATGACCTTATTGAATCGCAGAGCAGGCTCGACATGCCAGATGGCCGACTCCTGCTCCTGTTTCTAGTGTTCAACATAACACCCCAACTCCTGATTTGTGAAGACTGATATGTCAAAAATTGATTATGGCCCTATCTACTGGTGATGGCACTTTCAAAGAATTAGGGATCTGTGTACCCAGGTCCCTTTGTTTTACCACAGCAAAATTCATCAGTTAGTTTTTGAGTGGTGTCCATTTGGTTGGTTTGGTTGTTCGTCCATCGTTGACGTCGATGAGGACCTCGACACCATTATGATGGTGTTGAGACTAGCGCGTGATTTAGATTTAAGTGAGGGAGAGTTGCGCAGCGTCAGCCTCACTCTCTCTTCCCAATTCCCATCTGGATCCAGTGGCAAGACAGTCGAGATGGCTGGAGATGGGACTAGGCGCAGTGGATGACCAGGACGTCTTCTGTGTCTTGTGCTCTACGTGTTCCACGACGCTTGCAGAGACTGCCTTCTTGACCATTGGACCTTCCATTGGTCTTGTCCGCTCAATCCACCGGAGTCTGTCTTCACATGCTGGGATAGACAATCTCACCGAGGGTTTGAGACCCGTCGGCTACCCTCACCTGGTTTAGCCGGTTTGTCGAAGCCGTTGCCCGGGGTGTGGCCGCTGTCGCATGCAAACAGTTATGGGGAGCCACAGGTGAGAGCTGAGTGCCAGGTGGGGACCAAAGGTGGACTAACCGCCCTGAAAAGGATGAAAGCTATCCATTTATTGTCACAGTGAAAGTAGGAAAGTGGAAGGGGGTTTGTGTATGGGGAAAAATATTAAAATCACAACCTTGTAACGTGTATGGTAGGGGAATTGATGGCATCAGTAGAAATGGGTGGATGTGATCCTTGTCGCTGCTAGATCATGGCTGTGGAGTGATTAAAGACATGCTGTACAGTTGGTGGCCACTTTATTGGATACATATGCTCATTAATGCAAATATCTAATCAGCCAATCAAGTGGCAGCAACTCAGTGCATAAAAGCATGGTCAAGATGTTCAGTTGTTCAGACCAACCTCAGAATGGGGAAGAAATGTGATCTAAGTGACTTTGATTGTGGACTGATTGTTGGTGCCAGATGGGGTGATCTGAGTATCCTAAACTGATCTCTTGGGAGGTTAACAGTCTGTAGAGCAGGGGTAATGGTAAGGATCCATGGCATTAAAAAGTAAAGTTGTAACCCCTGCTCTAGAGTTTAGAGAATGGTGCAAGAAACAGAGTCAGAGTGGCAGTTTTGTGGGTAAAAATGCTTGTTTAATGAGACAGGTCAGAGGAGAATGGCCAGACTGGTTCAAGCTGTTAGGAAGGTGACAGTAACTCAAATAATGTGTTTGCTGCAACAGTGGTGTGTAGAAGAGCATCTCTGAATGCACAACGCGTTGAAATTTCAAGTGGATGGGCTTCAGCAGCAGAAGACCGTGAACATGCACTTAATGGCCACCTTATTAGGTACAGGAGATACCTGTAGTGTGGACACAGATTGTATATTCCATCTGACTAGTATTTGGGTGGAACAGCAAACAAGGAAACTTCTCTTAAACAAGGTAGGAGATCAGAGCAGTGCTGAGCAATTCTGTTAGCATCCGCCATTCTGAGTTTAAAAAAAAATTCTTGCCCCTCACATCCTCTTTGAACCTACCCCCTGTCACTTCAATGTATGCCCTCTGATATTAGACATTTCTACCCTGGGAAGCAGATACTGTCTGTCCACTCTATTTATGCACCTCATTCCTTATAAACCTCTGTCAGATCTCTGCACATGCTGGTACACCAGAGGAAACAACCCAAGATAATCCAGCACCTCATTGTAGCACATGCTCTCTAAACCAGGTAGCATCCTGGTAAGTCTCTCTTGCACCCTCTCCAAAGTTTGTGCCCATGATGAAGCTGGTTGAGTTTGTTTGGTTGCCTCTATAGAGGTGTGTGTAATAATTTTAGTAATTTGGAGATTTTCAAGTCACGTTTATTGTCATTTATCTATATACGTGTATACTGTCAAACAAGACCGTTGGTCTGAATCAAGGTGCATTTGCAAATGAACCAAGTTTCATTAAAGGCCAGATAAGTCTAATCTTGCTGTAACAAAGGAAATTCATGGAATGTGTGAGAGTTTTTTCTTGATTGTTGTTGAAACAATAACTGGGCAAAGTTGATCTTCATGCGCTGAGCAGACTAAACATCCTTATCAAGGGGAAGAGTGATCATAACATGATAAAATTTAGAGTTCGAAAGTATGAAGCTAAGGTTTTGCATTTGAACCCAAGTAACTAAAGGCATGAGATGCTGCCTGCCCTGTTGAGTAACCCCAGCGTTTTAATTGTTGCTCTGAATTTCCAGTATTTACACATTTCCTTGTTTGTTAAAGCTTGAGGGGAATTGGTTGGTTGTGGTTGCTGGGAAATCTACATTGAAAAGAATGCTTTGTGGGAAGTGATTTAATAATATGCAAGTTGCATTAATGTGTTCCTTTTAAGGCATGAAAATCCAGAAGGATGATTCATTTCAAGTTTACTGTCAATGAACCATGTAAATGCATACGTGAAAACTGCCACGTAAAAGAATGTTTCCCTGAGCCAAGGTGCACAATCCAGTCCATATGACTCGCACACAACAAGGTGATATTACCATACCTTAACAAATAACGTGCAAAATTTGTGCCTTTGAAATCGGAGTGTGCAGAAGTGACAATGTCTGTAAAGGAGGTGTGAGGTGCTCCTTCCCTCCACTAGCCTGCAGGTCACCCTTGGGTAAGGTGTAGCATCTGCTTAGCTTCTCTCCCCCCCCCCCCCCCAAAAAAAAAAATCAGGGTCACGTAGGGCCATGGGGGCAGGTGGCGGATGGTCGTATGAGCAGCTGGTTCACATCACAATTCCTGGTTATGTGACCACTGACACCAGGCAGATAATCTCTGAAGAGTATTGATAATGGTTGGGCTCATCCGGCTTGTAAAGACACTGCCCAGAAGAAGGCAATGGCAAATCACTTCTGTAGGGAGAGAAGATTGCCAGGAACAATTGTAGACAAACACCATGATCGCTCACGTTATATGGCACAGCGCATGATGATGATTACATAAAGAAAGAGGCTTAAAGTTACCAGAAATGGCAATTAGTCTGAGGATTGAGATAGTTTTTGAATTTGGTGTACTTCAGGAGAGCTCGCACTCCCCCTTTTTATTGGCAGCACAGCAGTGGAAGCTGTAGGCAGTTTCAAACTCCTAGGAGAGCACGTTGCACACACTCTAATGCTCCTAAAACACATCCTACACAGTCAGGAAAGGTGACCAATGCCTCTACTTTCTGAGGAGGCAGAAGAGAGCTGGACTTTGCTCATCCATACACACATCATTCTGCAGATGCACAGTAGAGAGCATCCTGACCCCTGCACAGTGGTGGCCAAGCTCTTCAAATCTCAATCTTCTGAAGGAACCAAATAAGAATGAAGGAATATTGTCTTCAAATGGATATGGGTAACCTTTTGTATACATGAGGTTTGCACAATGTTTATGAGAAGGATTCCGGGAATGAAAGGGTCAACACATGAGCTTTTGATGGCTCTGGGCCTGTACTCACTGGAGTTTAGAAGAACAAGGGAGGATCTTATTGCAACCTATTGAAGGGCCTTGATAGAGTGGATGTCGAGATGATGTTTCCCAAGTTGGAGGAATTTAAGACCAGAGGGGACAGCCTTAGAATAGAAAGACTTCCATTTAGAACAGATAGGTGGAGGAATTTCTTTAGCTAGAGGGTGGTGAATCTATGAAATTCATTGCCACAGGCAGCTGTGGAGGCCAAGTCACTGGGTATATTTAAAGTGGAGGTTGATAAATGATGATTAGTCAGGGTGTCAAAGATTATGGGGAGAAACGAGAATAGGGTTGAGAGGGAAAATAAATCTGAATGGTGGAGCAGACTCAATGATAAATGGCCTAATTCTGCTCCAATGTCTTGCAGTTTAATATAACAGAATATAAAGCTGAAAACGTGAGCTCATACAATTTTGTGCAGAGGTGTATCTGTTAAATGGTAAGAGATTGGCCGGTGGTGTAGTGGTGTCAGCACTGGACTTCGAGGCGGATGGTCCTCGGTTCAAATCTGGCTGGGCCCCAACCTGGGCAGCAACAGTATCTGTGCGCAGGAAAGGCCTGGCAATCTGCTTCTGTATCTTGCTACGAAAATCCACGGACAACTAGACAATCCAAAGGGTTGCCATGAGCCAACAATGACTTGACAGCACTCAACAAGACATTGAGGCCCACCCTTGGGCCCAAGTACCCAAAGACCACCTTGCAGGTGACTAGGAGAGCAAGTAGTATTTTAAGAATTTGGTGAAAAGGGTGGTTCCACTTCTTAGATCCTTCAAAGTTCCCACACAATTTGTTAGGGTGTTAAAAAGGCATATGGTATGTTGGTTTTAATTAGTCAGGGGACTGAGTTCAGGAGCTGTGAGATAATGTATGTAGCCCCCCTGGCCACCCTCAGGGTCGCTTGGCTTGCTGTCGTCTAGGGAAACAGCCTCGGCCCCGCCAAACTGGGTGATTCGTTTGTGTGGATGCTGTGTGAGGTACCCTACCCCGCCCAAATAACAGACAATACACCAGATGCGATTAAATGATATACAGTTTATAGATATTACTGGAACTATATAACTAAAAGAGAATAAAATATAAAAGGTGCCACACTTATCAAAGTTCAATCTCTTCGTGCACAAACAGTTGGAGCTCAAGGACCTTCTTCTTCACCCTGCGACCCCTCGGACCACCTCGACCGGCCGCCTGGGACCAACAACGGTGGTCGACCAGACGCTCCACACGAATCCGTCTCCGTCTCCTTGCCGAACGTCCCGCTCGGGGTCCGACCCCGTTAGCGGACTCACAGCACCTCGTCCATCCTCTGTCTCGCTCTCCCGCCTTCTGCCCCCAAACCCCCTCGCAAACAGTATCTTCAAATACACCAAAACCATAACAACTATCCCAATTGGTTAATAACGTATTTCTTATCACCCTCTAAACCACAACAAGCTGCTAGCGCAAACTTTCTCAGCGTTTAAGACAACAAAGCTGCATTCCCCAGATTAACATAACAAAGATGCCATTTTAATTAGCCTCCGCAGTAAGATAAAAATCAAAACCCCCTTACATGTAGCTTGAAAAATCCTGGTTAGACCACACTTGGAATATTGTCTTCAGATCTGGGCGGCTCATGATGCAGAAGCTTTAGAGGGTGTAGAGGAGATTTACCAGGATGCTGCCTGGATTAGAGAACGTCTTGCTAGGACTTTTCTCTTTAGAGTGAAGGACGATGAGAGGAGACTTGACAGATGTATCGATTTGATAGAAGTGTACAAGATGATGACAGGCATAGAGGACAGCCAGAGAATTTTTCCCAGGGTGGAAATGACTAATATGAGACCGCATAATTTTAAGGTGATTGGAGGAAAATATAGAGGGAGTGCCCTGCCAGGGGTGGTGGTAGAGTCAGATTTGATTGGGAGGTTTAAGAGACTCTTGGGCACATAGATGATAGAAAAATGGAGGGAAGGTTTAGACTGATCTTCGAGTAGGTGAAAGGGTCATGGGACAAAGAGTGTGTGCTGTCCTGAAGTGGCTTCTGCCGTCTATGAGTGAAGTTGTACTGCACTTGTGTAAGGCCTTGGTGAAGGTATGCCCAGAAGATGAGTGAAGTTGTATAAACCAGAATATATTGTGCCATTCTGAGCTGCTTGCCTGAGAAAGGACATGCCATTGAGGGGATATAGCAAAGATTCACTTAACTAGTGATGGCAGGTTCTCCAAGAGGAGAGAGTAAGTAGATAGGGTCTGTATTCTTCAATATTTTACTTTATACAGTGGGGAATCCTTAAGTGGTAGACCAAGCTGCTTTAAGTACAGCTTGAGCCTCTTCTAATCCTGGGGAGAATTAATCATGTATGCTTTGCCAAAGAGGGGCATGGCATTGGGTTTGAGAGGGATAATAAATGATTGAATTATCAAGCAAAACTCAAGGGGCCGAATGGCCAAATCCCACTGTTTTGGGGCTTTGCTTAGTCTCTGACCATTCAACTTTTGCTGAGACATGAATTGCTAGCCCAAAACTACGTGAGCTATTATCGGGGAATGGGAGGCTGTCTACCTGTGACATTGATCGAATCAGAATCGGGTTTAACATCAGCGGCCTACGTTGTGAAATTTGTTGTCTTGCGGCAGAAGTAGAAAGCAATAAATAACTAAACTACACTAAAACATTTATAATTTAAGTACAAAGTTCAAAAGTAAATTTATACTTTTGTTACCATATACAACCCTAAGATTCATTTACTTGTGGGCATACCCAGCAGACCTATAGTGTAACAACTATAATAATCAATGAAAGGTCACACAGTGCAGAAGATGCCAAACTGCAAATACGTAAAGGAGAAATAATAATAAGCAATAAATATTGAGGACACGATATGAAGAGTCCTTGAAAGCAAGACCATTGGTTGTGGGGGCATTTCAATGATTGGGCAAGTGAAGTTATCCACTCTGGTTCAGGAGCCTGATGGTTGAGGAGTATTAACTGTTCCTGAACCTGGTGGTGTGAGCCCTGAGGCTCTTGTACCTTGATGGGAGTAGTGAGAGGAGAGCATGTCCTGGGTGGTGGGGGTCCCTGATAATGGATGCTGCTTCCCTGCGATTTCCGGCAGGAGATTGGGTTTGAGAGGGATAATAAATCGGTCATGATGCAATATTGGAGAAGACCTATAAGACCATAAGATATAGGAGCAGAACTAGGCCATTTGGCCCATCGAGTCTGCTCCACCATTTCATCATGGCTGATCTAATTTTCCTCACAGCCCCAATCTCCTGCCTCCTCCCCCTATCCCTTCATGCCCTGACCAATCAAGAATCTATCAACCTCTGCCTTAAATATACATAAAGACTCATCTACAGTGATGAAATGGTTTGAGAGGTTGGTCAGGGCTAGAATCAACACCCATCTCAGGAAGGACCTGGACCTACTAAAATTGGCCTATCACCACAATAGGTCTACAGCAGATGTAATCTCAATGGCTCTCACGCAGCCTGAGATCACCTGGACACCTGTTGGGATGCGGTTTATTGACTATAGCTCAGCACTTAACACCATCGTTCCTACAGTCCTGATCGAAAAGCTACTCAACTTGGGCTTCTACCTCTCTCTGCAGCTAGATCCTCGACTTCCTAACAGGAAGACCACAATTGGAAATAACATCTCAACTTCACTGACAATTAACACTGGCGCTCCCAAGGGACGTGTGCTTGGCTCACTGCGCTACTCGTTACACCCATGGCAGTGTGACTAGGCAAGTGCAAGCAGCATCTGTAAACTTGCTGATGATGCAACCATTGTTGGCGCAATTTCAGATGGTGACGAAAGGGGGTACAGGAGTGACATGTATCAGCTAGTTGAGTGATATTGCAGCAACAGCCGTACACGCAAGACCAAAGAGCTGATTGTGGACTTCAGAAAGTGTAAGTTGAGGGAACACACTCTAGTCCTCATAGAGGGATCAGAAGTGGAGAGAGTGAGCAGTTTCAAGTTTCTGGGTGTCAATCCCTGAGGACCTGACCTGGTCCCAACATATTGATGCAGCCACAAAGAAGGCATGACAGCAGCCATATTTCATTAGGAGTTTGAAGAGATTTGGTTTGTCAACTAAAACACTCAAACTTCTACAAGTATATCGTGGGGAGCATTCTCACTGGCTGCATCAACATGATGGTTGCATGCACTGGTTGTAAAATCTCGTAGAGTTAATCAGCTCTATCAAGGGTAGCAAGACTGTAGTAATTTTACGTATTGCACTGCTCTGTTGTCACAGGAAAAAAAATTTCATGACATCTAAGTGATGAACCTGATTCTGATATGGGTCTCTATTGAGAGTGGGAAAGGGAGAGGGGAATTATGGTTGAGAAAAGGGGAAGGGAGAGGTTAGGGTGTGGCAGAGAGTTGATCTGTAATTACCAATAAACCAAATTTTTAGAATCAAATGACCTTGGCTGAGTGTGTCTGCAGCTGTGCCAAACCCTGCCCCTGGCAGTCCTCTGCCACCTGTCCCACACCCCCCCCCCCCACGGCGCTCCACCCTCACCATTCCAAACATCCTTTCCTCCCACCATATTTACAAACTCGCTGTCTGCTCCACATTGACAAATACAGTGCTGTGCAAAAGTCTTCAGCACCCTAGCGCGATATATATAAACCTTTGTACAGTACTGAGCTTTGATAAATTTACTGTGAACTTTTGAATGTTTGGGGTAAATGGAATGAGCTGCCAGATGGAATGGTAGAGGCAGGTGCAATCAATGATGTAAATCTGGTTCCCAGACTCTTGGGTTATTGCCCCCTAGGATGCCAGATCATATCTCCAGCATCCCCCTCTCCCCATACATAAATATAGCTGGAGTGACTTAAGATTTTTAGTGATAACTACTGAAGTTTGTAGAGCAGAGTGTGATAATCGTAAAGTCCTCCACTATCACCCTTGTTGTGTACTCAGACGTATTATACAGAAACTAAAGCTGCATACTCTCATTCCAGTGTGGTTTCAAGGCCTCTTAGTAACTGTAGCAAGACTTCCTCGCTCTTCTCCCCCAAAACCTTGTGTTTTTTTTGTGTAGTGAAGGCCAGTGCCACATTTGCCACCTTATCTCCTCATAGCAGATGTTGTGGCTGCTCCTAATTGATGAGTGGGTACCTCTGTAGATCAACATTTCAAACCTTATCACTCTACATAATTTTATTTTTGTCTTTTGTACCAGCTTTACATTTCAACACATTAACTAATTGGCCCAATTAAATTGCCCTGAAATCAGACTCTCCATCTTGGCATTTCACAACACCAATCAATTTTCACATTGTAGACAACAAGCATCAAAACCACGTTTACACTAGTTGTGTATTGAAAGTGTGCTAACCTGATCTTTCAAAGGAGGCTCGTCTACACTGCTCCCAAGCCTTGGCTTTGCTGCTTTTTTAAAAATTAAGAGCTAGTATACGTCTGGTAAGCCATGATAGTCACGCTTCCTTTTTAAGCTAGAGAAGTGTACAATTGTTGCATTTCTCTGTCTCGTGTGCATATAGCAGTGACATGCGCTGTTCTCATTGCTGCCACTGGGGAGCTGGTACGGGGTCTTGGAGACGGTCAATATTTCATGAATAGCTTCTACCCTCTTCACCATCAAACCTCTCTCTGAATGGGCAATGGACCCACGAACACTGCCTCACTTTTTTTTGTTCTTTTGCACCACCTAATTTTTATATTGCAATTGATAATTTTATTATTGCACTGCACTGTTGCCGCAAACAACTAATTCTACAACATATGCCAGTGATATTAAACCTGATTCTTTTAATATTGGCCCTTGCTTATCCACCTTAAATTCCTTTACGTAGCTCCCCAGTGTATCAGAGCCAGCCTGTCATTTCCCCTTTTAGAGAATCCACTAGTTTTGAAGGGGACGACTTCGCTTGATGAATCTTGTATCATGTTGGATATTTGGATTCTTCAGTTGTTTTTATTTTATTGACATCTTGCCCGTCTCCCATTGATTATTAATAGAATTGCCTTTATAATCTTTTGTTGCTGAATGTTAAGAAATATGAGTGGTCAGTATTCTGGCACCTTGTGCATTGCTGGAATCTACTGTTTTTAAAACTTTTAAAGATATTAGATAAATTAATGTAAGACTAAAGCCAAGTTTAATCATTTGTACTTTTTTAAACACTTATTTTTCAGTATGTTGGTTTATCCCCACTTACTGGCATCAAGCAGTATAGCAGTCGCACAAGTTTTTATCAGCTTTCTCATTCTTCATTGGTTAAGTGTTAGCACGCTACCCATGTGATGTAATTGTGCAACTGTTGATTTGAGGAATTTCTGTTATCTGGATTATAAAGCTAATGGATTTTTCAGAGAAACCATCTTCTTTGCTTCTCAGCTCTTCACTTAGTTTAAACTTAAAGTGATCATTAAGAATTAAAACTCCTCTCATTGTTCACCCAAGGATCTGAAAAATATCAGATGCAGCAGCACATAGTTTTCCTTTGTATAATTTTCAATTGCCAGGGTTTTGATAAAGTGGAGTGGTCGTGGTCAAAGACACCACAGTTTCCAGCTCTGCTTGCCGTTAATTGGCAAGTGCCGGTGACACAGATGACAATTGACTGGACTCTGAAAACTTGCACTCCTTCCTCAATCACACTTTACTCGTGCAAACGAGAGAAAATCTGCAGATGCTGGAAATCCGAGCAACACAGACAAAATGCTGGAGGAACTCGGCAGGCCAAGCAGCATCTATTTGGGGGGGCGGGGGGAGAGGAGGAGTACAGTTGACGTTTTGGCCCGAAACATTGACTGTACTTTTTTTTTCTTTCCCCATAGATGCTGCCTGACCTGCTGAGTTCCTCCAGCATTTTTGTGAGTTATTTACTTGTGCTCAAGGTGAAAGACATGGCCTCTGTCAACAAACTGTTTAAGTTTGAACTGCAATGCCACTTCTGTACAGAACTGACTAACAGATGGCTGGCTGGTGGTGCAATGGCATCAGCACTGGACTCCAGAACGAAGGTTCCCGAGTTCGAATCCAAGTCGGGCCACCCCCGAGCACGCTTTCCATCCCTGCCGGGTTGAGCGCCGAGCTAGCCGCTTGGCCTCTTTTGGAAAGAAAGGGTTGAGTCAGGAATGTTCATATTGTGACCTGGTTAATCCAAAAGACCGAACCTGACACTATGCGCCCAACCAGAATGGCTGACTGTCTGGTGCGACCCACTAGGAAGGAAGGACTAACAGATGTGGATATTGGCCATTTGGTAAATTATGTTCTGATTTTGTATTTGCCTGATCGAGCACCAGTCACGATCGTTTGTTTGTTTGTTATGTACTGTGTCACATGATATGGGTGATCATGGTCTTTCCGTGGCCATGATTGTTCTTGGCAAAGTTTTCTACAGAAGTGGTTTGCCATTGCCACCTTCTGGGCAGTTTTTTACAAGATGGCTGACCTCAGCCATTATCAGTATTTTCAGTGATTTACGGGGATGTTGCCAGGTCTGGAGGATCTGAGTTATAAGGAAAGATTGAATAGGTTAGGACTTTATTCCTTGGAACATAGAAGACTGAGAGGAGGTTTCATAGATGTATACAAGATTGAGGGGTATAGACAGGGTAAAGGCAAACAGAGTTTTCCACTGAGGTTGGGTGGGAGGTGAAATATTTGGAGGGAACTTGAGGAGAATCAACTTCACTCAGGATGGTGAGAGTGTGGAATGAGCTGCAAGGCAAGTGGTGCATGCGAGCTCTCTTTCAACATTTAAGAGAAGTTTGGATAGGTACATGGATGGGAGGGGTGTGGAGGGCTGTGGTCCTGGTGCAGGTCGATGGGAGTAGGCAATTTAAATGGTTTGACACAGACTAGATGGGCCAAAGAGCCTATTTCTGTATTTCTCCATGACTCTATTGTCTGCCTGGTGTTGCATGATCACCAGGACTTGTGATGTGCACCAACTGCTCATACGACCATCCACCACCTGCTTCCACGGTTTCATGTGACCCTGATCAGCTGGGGGGGTGGGGGAGAAGGGTAGCGGGTGCTACAGCTTCCCCAAGTGTGATCTGCAGGCTAGCCGAGGGAAGGAGCACCTTGCACCTCCTTTGACAGAGACGTATTTCCACCTTTGCTACCCAGACAATCAGATCGGGTCAGTGGAAACTGCAGGCTAATGACCAATGATTCTTTGAAGTTAAAGTAATCGTCCCATGTTTGGAGTCTGCCTTGCATCCATCGATTATGTCTTGTATTGTCTCTGTATACCAAATGGCTCCAGTCCCCCCGCTGTGCAAAAGGGAGCTCTGCTCTTTAAAGGCCTCCCTTGCCTGCACTGACTGCACGCTCTGAACGGTCCTTGCCTGGACCTTGTCTTACCCCTTGCCTTGCTGCAGCTTCTGCAGAACATTTCATTACCTGTTTCTCCTGTTCCCGGATGTAGCTCCAAGTAGTTCTGAGCTTGTAATTCATGTCCCAATGAAGGTTGCATGGATAGAGACGTGAGCCACATCTTTAATGCTGTGCCTTTGGGGGCCACGCATGCCGGAATGAAGAATTCTCTCCCACGTGTATTAGAGAAGGCTGAAGCTGTATTTGAACCCACTTGCTCTACTGGTTTTGTAAGGTAGCGAAGTGGTTAGCACAATGCATTACAGTGCAGGCGACTTGGGTTTAATTCCCACTGCTGCTTTGTAAGGAGCTTGTACTTTCTCCCCATGACTGTGTGGGTTTCCTCCGGGTGCTCTGGTTTCCTCCTAGAGTCTGAAGACCTACTGGTTGGTAGGTTAACTGGTCGTTGCAAATTGTCCTGTGATTAGGCTGGGATTAAATCAGGGAATTGCTGGGTGGTGCGGCTTGAAGGGCCTGTATCTCAGTAAACAAAGGTTTGCCTACTGCCTAAAGTAAAACACTATTTTAACATTCTGCATGGGTGTATTAGTTCCAATGGGATGGTTTGGAATTCTTGAGCTAATGATTCATGGTTTCTGACTGTGGGAGCAATTAGTCAAGTTTATTATCACTAGCATGTTAAATTTATTCTGTGACAACAGGAAAGTGCAAGATGAAACTGCTGTAATTTACAAGAAATGGTTTAAAAGAATAGAGGTAGTGTCTATTGCCCACAGTGAGGCTACACTCAGGTTGGAGCAACATCGTGTAGTCTGTCTGGGTAGCCTCCAACCTGATGGCATGAACATGGATTTCTTGAACGTCTGGTAATTGCCCCCGCCCCCTCACCATTCTCCATTCCCATTTCCCTCTCTCGCCTTATCTCCTTAGCTGCCCATCACCTCCCTCTGGTGCTCCTCCCCCTTCCCTTTCTTCCATGGTCTTCTACCATCTATCAGATTCCCCCTTCTCCAGCCCTTTATCTCTTTCACCAACTGACCTCCCAGCTCTTTACTTCACGCCCCCTCCTCAATTGCACGGTTTCACCCCTCACCTGCTGCCCTGTATTTCTTCATCTCCACCCCTTCACCTTCTTACTCTGACTTTTCTCCTGGTGAAGGGTCTTGACCTGAAATGTTGACTGTTTACTCTTTTCCAGAGACTCTACCTGGCTACTTAAGTTGCTCCAGCTGTTTGTGTGTGTTACTGCTGTAGTGTTTCCATGGACCGTAGAAACCTGATGGCAGGAGGGTAGCAACTGTTCCTGAAACATTGAGTATGGGTCTTCAGGCTCCTGTATCCCTCAGATAGTGGTACAGCTTGTGCCCTTTATCTGCAGTGCTTGGGGCCAGAAGTGTTTCGGATTTCTGATTTTTCCCTTTGGATTTTGGAATATATAATGAGATAGCTTGGGATCACTATCATTTCCGACTGAATTTGTGTTCTAGTGAGCAGTCTTTCTCTGCACTTGTTCATCACACGTACTTGGAAAATGAGGCCTCTATCGGTCAGGGTCGACTGTGGGTAGTGCACTCTAGCTGTCTAGATATTCAAGCAGGGCAGTACGGTATGGAGAGCAAGCTGCCCCTCCCCATGCAACTAATGAACCCAGAGGAACGGCAGAGACTGACGACAGCCAGGCAGCATCGCAGGAATTGAACCTGACGTAGGACTGCCTTGGGGGTTCCTGGTCTGGATTTTTCCCTCTGAATTTACTCCCGAAGCCTTCCCCGTGAGTGGGTATGGCTACCAGACAGTGGAGATTTGAGACCAGTTTTCCTTCTATATGACCTGCCTGTGGCTAATGACCCCATCTGCCCGAAGCGACTCGTTTTGAGGCGCCAGTAACCCACCTTTGCTCCTGTCAGTTCGTTTGGTTCTCCTGGGCTTGGTAACTAAGCCCCAGGTGAAGGCCAGGAGTTGGACTTGGTTGTCAGAAGCTAATTGAGGCACACGCCTTTGGGCGCATCTAATAGCAGAGGAAGCTTGTCCGCATTACCACCTCCAGCTATGACCTCCATGAGGAGCCATATGTACTTAACAGCAAAAATTATTGCATGCCATATACAGAATGTGTGCAGGGTAACAAAAGCTGCAGAGCAGCAGTGGGAGAATACCTGAATCAGTCTCCACCTACGATGCTGTTACAAGTTACAGTACCCTGTATTTGTATTTTACTTGGGTTTTATGTAAGGTATAAAAACAATATGCATTGCAGACATGTTCTGCTGTTAGATTTTCATCAATGAATTTCTTCACAATCTCATCAGTGAATTTCTCTGCTCCGTGATCCGCAGACGCTACAGCAGTGACTTACAAAACAAAGGAAGACTGCTGAGAGACTGAGGGGATTGACACTGGCACGCTTCCAAATAACTGAGTTCCAAGTCGGGGGAAAAATTACGGTCAATCCTTTATTACAAAACCAGCAAAGGGGAATGAACACAGATGGCAGTAACAAAATTAATATTAACAGTTTGTGGAATTAGCTTTAAGTGAAGTTAGCAAAAAAGTTCATCCCCTGCTCCATCTATCGCTAACTAAACTTATGGCAGAAATGGTGACTACGTGACTGTACTTGTTACACCTACCATGCCCTACCTAGCCTGTGTGACAAGTTACTGTCACGCATGATAAAGAGCAACACAAAATACAATAAAGACAGAAAATAAATATGTGGCTCCTACATATGCTTTTTTCTTTAAAATTGTTTAAGCCCTTAAAAAAATTAATACTGTGCCTTTTTAAAAGTTCTGCAACCAGCCCTGCTGAATATTCACAATTGCCTTCAGTTTTTGCTTGCTTCATGATCAGCACACTGTTAAGCAGCTATGGTTCACTCCGATGCTGATGAATCCACTCTTTCAATACACAATTGAGATCTTCATTTTTTGCTTGATGGAATGTTCTACTTTTCACTAACTTCTCTTCATTATTTGTCTGGAGTGACTTCTGGGAACTGATTGAGACGCGCAGGTATCGCCTGGGAATGTTCCCAGTGGCTTGTGAAATTTTGTGGTTGTGGGGGCATGTCAGTGCTCAATTACACCCTATCCTTGTTATATGCGGGGGATACGTTCCTAGAAGTCGACGCATAATGTGAATATTATTTAAATGGAGAAAATGGGGATGCATTCTTGAGGGCTTCCTAAATGTTTTATCTGTAATTTATTCACATTTTCATAGCAATACGACGCAAAAGCAGTACCACAAGGCAACATTTGTATTATATTTCATCAATTTAAGGTAATATTCAATGTAACAAATCATAGAAAGTTAGCATACTAGGGTGTACAGTACTCACCAACAGTGGTAGGCGTGTTCGCTCTGGGAGATGAGTGGTTGTTGTGGTGTCGGGCAGCTTTACATGGATGAGGTGGATGGTTGTGTGTCGTCAGGATCATCAAGGACAGCAAGGGGTGAAGGAAGACTCTCAGAACTCTCAGAACTGCTGGGAGCAGGAGATGACACCGGTTTGAAGAAAGTAGTGAGGATTGTTTGCTTGGCAGCATTTTGTTTTTCAGCATAAATTTGCTTGCAGGGAACGACTGAAATGCTGACTCCAATCTAAACCTGGGTCCATGTCCATCGCCATTTGTGCCAAGTGTTCTGCAGCCTTAAAAAAATTCTGCCAGTTGCTTCAGAGTGGAAGACCTGACCTCTTTCCAGGATTCATCAGGGTTGTTGATGGCATGTCTGATGTTGAAGGACTTCCACCATTCCCTCACCGTTGGTAAACTCCTGGGATTTTCAAAATCGTCTGTTGCTTGCAGCATCTGAGAGACTGTTCGCCGTTTATATATTAAAAAAACACGCCTTGAATGAGGATTTCACACCTTGGTCGAGTGGTTGAATCAGCGATATTGTGTTAGGCGACAGGAAATGCACTGTTAGGATGAATGCTGTCCAAATGTTTAGGATGGATTGGCGCATTGTCAAGCAACAAAAGAACTTTAAAGGCAAGATTCTGTTCTCGGCAGTAGCGTTCAGCTTCAACAGCAAAATGATTAGCAAACCAATCTTCAAAGATTTGACCAGTGACCTATGCTTTCTTGTTAGCTGCCCAGTGGACAGGAAGCATATTCCTACTCGAACCCTTAAGAGCACGGGGGTTCAGTGAATGGTAAACTGAGAGGCTTCATCAGCCCATTACTGGATGTATCAAACTCTGGAAATGAGGCCGGTAATGTTCCAGGCTGGAAACTTTGCATATTCTTCCTGTTTCTGCATGGGTTTCCTCCAGGTGCTCTGGTTTCCTCCCAAGTTACAGCTCAGTGGTCTGGAGGGTCCTGTTCTGCACTGTTTTTGCTCTCTGCACAGTGGCTGTTTGACATTTTGAATGGGTTCGACTGTTTCTTTGTTCTGTAGCTGCCTGTTGGGAGATGATCCCAAACTTGTATGTAGTATACATACTTGTACTCTGAGCGTGTCTCTTCAGGCTCCTGTACATCTTTGAAGTTGCTAATGAGAAGAGAGCATGACCATAAGACATGGGAGCAGAATTGGGCCATTTGGCCTTGCGATAAACTATACACACACACACACATACACACACATACACACACATATACACACACATACACGCACACATACACGCACACACATACGCACACACATACGCACACACATACGCACACACACACATACACACACATACACACACATACACACACACACACATACACACACACTCACTCTGTCTGGACATGCCTGGACATCTGCTGACTGTTCCTGTGGCTCCTCCCACAGGCTCCTGAATAAAGGCGATTGTGTCACTGCTCCTCCCTCAGTCCAGGACAGATACTCAGCATGGACGTTGGTCCATTTACTGTTAATAAAAACCTTTCAGTAATTACTCTACTTCCAGTCTTTTGGAGTAATTGATGGTGCATCAGGTCTATTGAGTCTGCTTCGCTGTCAGTCACGGTGACAAGAGTCCTGGTTAATAGTTGCCATGTTTTGGGGCATTGCCTTTTGACGATGTTGTCAGTGTTGGGGAGACGAGTGCCCGTGCTGGAGGCCTACCTCATACATCCCATAATAAGTGAAAATTTGAAAGACTGCAGACACTGGAAATCTGAAATAAAAAAAAAACAAAATGTTGGGAACCCTTCGGTCAGACAGTCTGAGGAAGATGTGTTTAAAATTAAGTTCCAGACTCAATCAGAGCAGGGAAACGAGGGTGGGAAGGGTGTAGAAAACATTTCTGCTAGCGAGACCAAAGTTCAATGCAAACTTATTGCCAAAGTACATGTACGTCAAGCCGGCCGGTGGTAGTGTAGCATCAGCACCGGACTACGAGGTGAGCGGTCCCGTGTTCGAATCCAGTCTCCATCCGTGCTGGGTTAAATGTCGAGTTGGAAACTCAGTATCGTTTATATATTTAAAAAAAAAGAAAGTCTGCTGCGCCTCAAGACACAAAGTGTGTAACTATAATCCAACACGGATTAATTTCTTGCAGGCATTCACAGTAAATAAATTGAGATATACAATTTTTTTTAAAAAAAGCAAGAAATAACAAGCATGTTGTAGAGTCATTGAAAGTGAGTCAGTAGGTTATGGAATCAGTTCAGAGTTGAGGTGAGTGAAATTATCCACATCTGGTGGTTGAGGTGTAACCACTTTTACTGAACCTGGTGGTGTGGGGCCTGAGGCTCATGTGCCTTCTTCCTGATGGTGGTAGTGAGAAGAGAGCATGACCTGGATGGTGGGGTCCTTGATAATGGATACTGTTTTCCCAGTGCAACTAATTTGAGTTCCTGTTTCCAAATAATGCCGTGGCTCCATCTGCTAAAAGTGGAACTCCCTAGTGGCCAAACATTTTAATTCCGATTCCCCTTTCCGTTCTGGCACGTCGGTCCATGGCTCCCTTGTGCCAAGATGAGGCCACCCTCGGTGGAGGAATAATACCTTGTATTCCGTCTGGGTGTCCTCTAGCCTTATGGCATGAATATCAATTTCTACCTCTGGTTTAAAAAAAAAACCCTCCCCCTCCCTCCTTCTATTCCCTACTCTTCGTCTTGCCTCTTCTCACCTTGCTATCACCTCCCCCTGGCTGCCCCCTCCCCTTTCTCCTATGTTCCACTCTCCTCTCCTGTCAGAATCCTTCCTCTCCAGCCCTTGACCTTTCCCACCCACCAGGCTTCACCTGGCTGTTTTCCTTCTGCACACCCCACCTTTTAGTTATGGCCTCCCCCCCCCCCCCCCTTCTCAGTCCTGACGACAGGTTTTGGCCCAAAACGCTGACTGTTTATTCAGCTCTGTAGATGTGTGTGTGTGTGTGTGTGTGTGTGTGTGTGTGTGTGTGTGTGTGTGTCCCCGTTGTGGTATTTTATCTGTATTCTGCACTGCCATGGATGTGTGATCATTAGTTGCTATCTAATCTGCTCTTGGTAACATTGAGAACTATTGCTGCTTCAGCTCAGTCCGCTTAGTGTTTATTTTGGAACATCTTACTTCTGTTAAATAGAACATCTGTGGAGTGGGTGAATTTTCATAGGGCTTTCCGACTGCAATAGTCTATCAATTGTGAAACCAGTCACAGTGTACAGTGCTCATTCCAAAAATGATTTACAGTGGATTCTAATTAACTGGCAGCCGCTTATTTGGGCCAACTCTTACTTTTATTTGTATATTAAAATCTAATTGTTGAAATGGCTGTGATTCCCTTCCTATTATTTGGGGCAATAGACTACTTTCTAACTAGTGCCGCATGTACTTATGTGGCTGCTTGACACTGCCTGTGCTTAGAGTGAATAGTTTTTAAATAGTTTCATTTGCATGTGTTTGTTCACTAATAGTTATTGAGAAATAACAGCAAGACCTTTAGAGAACTGTTTTGCTCGCTGTGTTTTCAAGCATTTGGGCTTGGAGATGCTCAGAAGCAACAAGGAGTGAAGTTGAAACTATTTCAGTACTTCAGGTTGAGAACTATGACGAGTTTGACGGTATCAACGATCATCTTGAATCTTACAATAAAATTGAAGATTTGCAGGATGCAATCACCATGGCGTGCAGTCAGTCCGTTGCCTGCACTAGATGTCTCTGCTGATTTTGTTCATTTACAGTAAGTCAAAAGAACATGGCAGCGTACACCAGATCAGTTCCCCTGATAACTGGGACTAGTACAGTTTTATCATACTGTAATATTGATGGTGCTCTAATTTGTTCTGTACTTCATTTAAATATGTGATTTGTTACTCAGTTAAATGGTAGATTGTCTGTCTTTTCATATATCTTAACTATTTCCATGACACTTATGCCAATTGGGGCAACTGCTTAATTGAGCTAGAATGTGTCCCAATTAACCAGCATCTACTGTATTTTAATATTGAAGATGCCTCCTTTGTCACTCATTTCTGATGTCCAAGTGTCAGTTTGATCAATGGTAGTGTAGTGCAGATATTTCTGGAAAATGTTTGTCTTTTTAATTAATTTCTTAATAAGATTCTACAATGCAACAACAGAAAAACCCCAGAAAGGTTTATACAATGCAAAACAAACAAATCAAATGTACAGTTCATAACAGCTAAGGAAAAGAGCACATAGTTTAAAGTTAGTTAGCACCCCACCCTCCCACTACCCAACTCCAAGCCAACCTTACGATATATAGAAAAGTTGATTAGAACACTTATCACCACAGAACTGTATTTATTTTTTTTAAAAAAAGGTATATTGCCTACTACCTGAGCTATAATATGTTTACACATCAAAAAAAACCGTGTCTTAACCGAAAGAAGCTGGAAGTAAGGGATTTAAATGCAAAAGAAAAACCAGAGGGATAAACCCTTAATCTAAACAGGAATTCTGAAAATATTCAAGAAAAGGCCCCCACACCTTTTGGAACTTTATGTCCGAATTAAGAAGTGAGTAATGAATCTTTTCAAGTTCTAAGCAGGACATAATGTCTCCCAGCCATTGAACATGAGTGGGTGGGGCAATATCTCTCCACCAAAGAATGACTGCATGTCTGGCCAGAAGAGAGGCAAAAGACTATGTACAATGTTTAGTGGGACTCAGATGCGTGTCAACTTCTCCCCAGGTGCCCGTGTTTTAAATGCAAACTTCCAAGACTTGAACTGGACTTAAAGACTGTAAAACATGGGGGCAGAATTAGGCCACTTGGCCAATCGAGTCTACTCTGCCATTTCATCATGGTTGATTTATTTTTCCCCCTTAACCCCTTTCTCCTACCTTCTACCCATAACCTTTGACACTCCTACTAATCAGGAACCTATCAACCTCTGCTTTAAATATACCCAGTGACTTGGCCTCCACAGCCTTCTGTGACAATGATTTCCACAGATTCAACACCCTCTGGTTAAAGGCACTCATCAATGTTCTAAAGGGACATCCCTCTGATCCTACACTCCCCAATAATAGAAAACATTCTCTCTGCACCCACTGAGCCGTACCAGTACCGCGGGGGGGGGGTGGGGGGGTGGGAGGGGGAGGGTTGTGGATCTCGGTTGGGGAACCCTTCGTGTATATGTTTCCTGTAGTGGCTCATACTGAGGGGCATAATTTTAAGGTGATTGGAGGGAAGTATTGGGTGGATGTAAAGAGTTATGTTCTTTACATGGAGTGTGGTAGGAGCGTGCCAGGCTGGTGGAAGAGGCAGATACATTAGGGCATGGACCAATACCATTAAGCAAGGGGTTTGTGGACCACAGGTTGGGAACCCCTGCATTAGGATCACTTAAGAGAGTCTTAGATAGGCACATGGATGATAGAAAAACGGAGGGTTCTGTGGGAGGTAAGGGTGAGATTGATCTCGGAAACAGGTTAAAATTGATCTTAGCACAACATTGTGAACTGAAGGGCCTACACTATGGGGTAGTGTTCCACATTTCCCAGTGCTTGCAATTTTGAGTTTTTTAAAAACTTTTTAACTGATGGGATGATCCTTTGATCATAGAGAAACTGTGACTGCATTAAAGTTGCGTCAATGCCAGTAAAACACCTGGGTAGTGATTGTCACATGGAAGTCTCAATGTAAGCAAGCCACCTTAATTATAAAGAGGAGAGTCTGCTTTTGTGCAGAGGTTTCATCACTAATCATGGCACTTAATGTATTGCAGTCTAATCTGAAATGGTTCAAGGTTCAGAGTAAAATTTATTAGAGTGCATGCATGTCATCACACACAAGCCTGAGATTCATTTTCCTGTGGGCATACTCAGCAAATCTATAGAATAGTAACTATAACAGGATTAATGGAAGATAGACCAGCGTGCAGAATACAAACTGTGCAAATGCAAATATAAACAAATAGCAATAAATAATGAGACCATGAAATAACAAGATAAAGTCATCATAGTGAGGTCGTTGGTTGTAGGAGTATCTCAATAAGTCAGTGTTGTTATCCCCTTTTGTTTGAGAGCCTGATGGTTGAGGGGTATTAACTGTTCTTGAACCTGGTGGTGTGAGTCCTGAGGCACCTGTACCTTCTACCTGATGGCAGTAGTGAGAAAAGAGCATGGCCTGGGTGGTGAGGATCTTTGATTGGATGCTGATTTCCTACGACAGTGTTCAGTGGTTTGGGAGGGTTTTACCTGTGATATACTGCTGAATCCAGTACCTTTTGTAGGACTTTCTGCTCAAAGGCATTGATGTTCCCGTACTCAGGCAGTAATGCAGTACTCTACACTCGATTTCCGCACCCACCTCAATGATTTCGATCCTCGGCCCTCTTAATGGGCAAGATTGGTGAGAAACGAAGTCTTTCGTGGAATTATGCCCTATTTCCTGGCCGCCTTGCCCCATGCTTTGCTTACAGCCTCATGGAACTGACCCACATTTCTGAGGCAAAAGTCCTCGACTTTCACGGTGACTTTTCCCTTGGTCAATACGGGTGGGGAAGAGGTTAACGCCTCTCTGCTTGGCTTCTAGAGGAAGAAATCTTTTTAATATAAAATGGATCGTGAACCCCAACTTCTAGGGGAGTTTACGCCGCCTCTAAGTCCTCAAGCCGTGGGTTGAAACCTCAAGTCCATGACTTTCTAAACGTACTGCACAAGGTGCTATCTTTTGGATGAGCTATTAAATGAAATTTTGTGGCACCATTTGGAAAAAGATCAGGGGTATTGTCACTATTAGCTAATTCTAATCTCTCAGCCAACATCACTTGAAAGATTTAACTTTTTTAGTAATTGTCTTATTTGTTTTTCAGTATTGACATGTGGACACTAATGCTCAATCAGTAGGACTTGTCTGAAACAGTTGATAGTTACCATTGTGTAAGACCAAAATTAATCTTCACTGAGATGGTTAAAGCTAAACTAGAATTAGTCACCATTTTGCATTGATGTGTCTACCCTCCTGTAAGGAGGGAGAGTTATTTTCTGATGTGGATTAGGTCAGAAGCAGTGGGTTTAAAGCGGATCTTGGACCATCAGACATGGGAGCAGAATTAAGCCATTCGGCCCTTCGAGTCTGTTCTGCCATTCCATCATGGCTAATTTATTATCCCTCTCAACTCCAGTCTCCTGCCTTTTCCCCATAACCTTTTACACTCTTACCAATCGAGAACCTGTCAGTCTTCGCTTTAAATATACCCAGTGGCTTGACCTCGTTGCCTGTGGCAACGACTTTCACAGATTCACCACCCTCTGGCTAAAGAAATTCCTCCTAATCTCTGTTCTAAAGGGACATCCCTCTATTCTGAGGTTGTGCCCGCTAGTCCTAGACTCTCTCACTATAGGAGACGTCTCCATGTTCACTCTAGGAGACGTCTCCATGTTCACTCTATCGGCCTTTCAATATTTAGTAGGTTTCAATGAGATCCCCTTTATTCCCCACCCATTCTTCTAAACTCCAGCAAGTACAGGCCCAGAGCCATCAAACACTTCTCATACATTAACCCATTCAATCCTGGAATCGTTCTTGTGAACCTTCTGTGTATTCTCTCCACTGTGCAGGCCCAGATCTTTCTATTCCCTTCATGCACTCCAATGTTACCGTGGCGCAGAATGTCTCATTTACAAAATACACTGCAGTTCTTCAGAATCACTGACCAAACCTTGAGACCCCAAGGTGGTGACACGGCCACGCGTGCACATCTATCCTCGCCTGCAGGTGCCTTCAAGTCACACAACCTGACTTGGGGGTATATCACCACTTCTTGAGTATTAGAGTTACAAAGCACAGAAACAGGCCAATTGATCCATGCTGATCAAGGTGTATATCTAATCTAGTCCTACTGGGACCCATCACTCTAAACTTTTTTTGTCTTGTTCTTTTTGCATTAAATTAATGTATGTGTGTGTACACACACACACCTCATTGTAATTTTATTTTGTATTGCAATATACTGCTGCTGTAAATTGGGTGACAGTGTGGAGATATGTCTCTACCAAAGGAGGTGCAAGGTGCCTCTCCCTCACTGCAGGTCACCTTTGGCTAAGGTGTAGCACCTGCTTAGCCCACCCCGATCAGGGTCACATGAAGCCATGGGAACAGGTGGTGGATGGTCGTATGAGCAGCTGGTGCACATCACAAGTCCCGGTTATGTGACCACTGACACCAGGCAGACAATCTCTGAAGAGTATTGATAATGACTGGGATCACCCGTCTTGTAAAGACACTGCCCAGAAGAAGGCAATGGCAAACCACTTCTGTAGAAAAATTTGTCCAGATCAATCATGGCCATGGGACCATGATCACCCACATCATACAATATGGCTCATGATGATGCTGCAAATCAACATGACACATGCCAGTGTTATTAAACCCAATTCTGATAGTGACCTTTCTGATCTATTTATCTATCCAAACATCTTAAATCTTAATTCAAAGTTCAAAAGTGAATTTTATTATCAAAGTGAATGTATCTTGCCATATACAACCCTGAGATTCATTTTCCTGTGGGCATACTCAGCAAATCTATAGAATAGTAACTATAACAGGATCAGTGAAAGATCAACCAGAGTGCAGAAGACGAGAAACTGTGCAAGTGCAAATATAAATAAATAGCTATAAATATCGAGAGCATGAAATAACAAGATGGTCCTTAAGGTGACTCTATTGGTTGTGCGAGCATCGCGAGGGTGGGGCGAGCGAGTGTAGTTATAAACTTTTGTTCAAGGCTGTAGGGTAGTAACTACTTGAACCTGGTGGTGTGAGTCCTGAGGCTCTTGTACCTTCTCCCTCGTGGTAACAGTGAGAAAGGAGCATAACCCGAGTGGTGGGAAGTCTCTGATAGATGCTGCTTTCCTACGACAGTGTTTCATGTAGATGTGCTAACGTTACCTCCCTCACCTATACGTGAGGCAACTCATTCCATATTCCAAAGTCCACCACTTTCCACATGAAGTTACCCCTCGAGTTCATTTAATAGTTTTTTTTTCTCCTCGCCCTAATCCTATGCCTCTAGTCTTTATTCCCTTTCATTTGGGGTGGGGAGGTGAGGGGGTTCACTCTACCCATGTCCCTCATGATTTTGGACATCCATTGGCCTCCTATGCTGAGGGAAGCCCTAGCTCGTCCCTATAACTCACATCCTTGAATCCCTTCTCATCGGTGCACCCTGTCCAGTTCAATGATGTCTGTCTTCTAACCGAAACTGTTCTCAATATTCCATCACTGGGTCCAAATCCTGGACCTTCTATGAGCAATTTTGTCAGGTTGACTCGATGGTTGGGAGATGGTTCAACGCCAGCTAAAGACACACACTCAACAATTCAGGAACGGCTTCTTCCCCCTCTGCCATCCTATTTCTGAATGAACATTGAACCCATGAACACGACCTCACTACTTTTTTTATTTCTATTTTTTGCACTAATTTAATGTGTGTGTATATCCAGTTTTCTCTTTCTCTCTGCATTGCATCGTACTGCTGCTGCAAAGACAATAAATTTTATGACCTGTGCAAGTGATGGTAAACATGATTCTGGTTTCGACAACCTGACAGCAGTTAGACTGGACCATAAATGCTTGCCTTATTTCAGCATGTACTCATTGCTTTTTGTAAGCCTGCTGACCACTGAATGGTGCCGGGGGTGGGGGGGGGGTGCAAGGTGGATTTGTTCTTGTTTGTGCAGCTATTTTAAGCAGACTGAACCCTATATCACTGTTTACACACAGATCTTTACCTGCTATCTACCCTGCCACCTCACTGGAGTAGCTGGTGATTAGATTGCTGGTAATCTGGAGCCCTGGGCTAGAAACACTCATTTCAAGGCCTTGACAACAGGGTATTGATTTAATCTGGTGCTCAATTTGCATTAGTGGTCAGGGATTACTTTTCTAACGTTACTTATGGCTGGATTTATGTCCTGTATTTCCCCGGGCAGAAACTGGGCAACAAAACATTAAACGTGAGAGTTCATTTACTTGGGGTGCACGATAACATCTGACAGTAAGGCTGGTGTTGAAATTGGAAGCATTGCTTTTGCTAAATGCCCATTTGAGCAAGATGCTAAAGAGTAACTCATTCCACAATAACCCATGGAAGCGAATGTTGGACAATATCAAAGGGAGGGAAGACTCGAAGCTGCAGAAATGTGGTTTTTGAGAAGAATGATGAAAATATTGTGGAAGGACAGGGTAACAATGAGTAAGTGTTGTGAAAAGTGGGAATAAGAGGTGATATCATCAATCAGGAAATGGCAGCTTGAATTTCTGGGACTTTTACTGAGGAAAGGAGAGCTCAAATATCTTGTAGTGACGGTAAAAATTGATAGAAGCAAAAGTCGTATGACATAAGTCGTATGACATGAGTCACATCAGGGGCTGGGCAGGCAAGCTTCCCATTCCAACATGTCAGTCAATGGCTCCTCTTCTGCCATGATGAGGCCACACTCAGGTTGGAGGAGTAACACCTTGTGTTCCATCTGGGTAGCCTCCAATTTGATGGGGTGAAAATCAATTTCTTAAACTTTCAGTAATTGTAGCCCCCCCCCTTCCCCATTCCAGTTTCCTTCTCACCTCATCTCCTTACCTGCCCATCACCTCCCCCGGTGCTCCTCCTTCCCTTTCTTTCATGGTCCTCTACGAATTCCTGTCATGTTTCCCCTTCTCCACCTCTTTATCTCTTTCATGAACCAACCTTCCAGCTCTTTCTTCACCCCCTCCTGGTTTCACCTATCATCTACCCCTTTGTACTTCCTCCTCTTCCTTCCCAGTCCTGGAGAAGGGGCTCAGCCCAAAATGTCGTCTAGCTATCCCTCTCCATAGATGCTGCCTGGGCCTGTTGAGTTCCTCCAATATTTTGTGTTGCAAAAGTTTCTAAGAGTTTACTAGAACTTCTGAGATTAAACATGGAAGATCATGATTTTGAATTTGTACAAGGCATTGGTAAGGCCAAATCTGGAGTATTGTATACAGTTCTGGTCACCGAATTATAGGAAGGATGTCAATAAAATTGAGAGAGTACAGAGGAGGTTTACTAAAATGTTGCCTAGGTTTCATCTCCTAAGTTACAGAGAAAGGTTGAACAAGTTAGGTCTTTATTCTTTGGAGCGTAGAAGGTTGAGGGGAGACTTGATAGAGGTGTTTAAAATCATGCGGGGGATTGATAGAGTTGACGTGGTTAGACTTTTTCCATTGAGAGTGGGGGAGATTCAAACAAGAGGGCATGGGTTGAGAATTAGAGGACAAAAGTTTAGGTGTAACATAAGGGGGAACTTCTTTACTCAGAGAGTGGTAGCTGTGTGGAACGAGCTTCCAGCAGAAGTGGTTGAGGCAGGTTCGATGTTGTCGTTTAAAGTTAAATTGGATAGATATATGGACAGGAAAGGAATGGGGGGTTATGGGCTGAATGCAGGTTGGTGGGAATAGGATAGGGTAAGAGTTCGGCACGGACTAGAAGGGCCGAGATGGCCTGTTTCCGTGCTGTAATTGCTATATGGTTACATGTTTGACCACATCATCCGACATGGCACGTGATAATTTTCCAGAGGAAATGATCCAGAAAGTAGAGAGCATAGGGTTAAAATGGTGGGAAAGATTTTAACGGAACCCTGGGCCGGCATTCAGGATCTTGGACCCAGTGACAGAATATTGAGAGATCTGGTTACCCTGTTAAAGGAAGAACACACTGTAAGCACCCCCACCTTTATGGAGTGACCTGCAGAAGAAGTTGAGGCAGGTTCAGTAATGACAAAGACTTGAAGAAGGATAGGAAGCGTGTTGAGGGTGTGGAACGGCCGAGTAGCGGTTAACAGAGCACTGTTATAGCACCAGTGACTACGGTTCAATTCTGCCACTGTCTATAAGGAGTTTGACATAAAACATAGAAATCTATAGCACATTACAGGCCCTTCGGCCCACAATGCTGTGCCTAGAATTTCCCTACCGCATTGCTTTCTATTTTTCTGAGCTGTATGTACCTATTTAAGAGTCTCCTAAAAGACCCTATCGTATCCATGGTGACCACATGGGTTTCCTCCAGGTGCTCGACCCACGGGTTAGTAGGTCATTGCTATATTTCTAAATAAAATGAGCTAAATGTGGGGAAAGCTTTTTTAATTATTGAGATACTGCGCGGAGTAGGCCCTCCCGGTCCTTCGAGCCATGCTGCCCGGCAAACCCCCGATTTAATCGTGTCCTAACCACAGGATTATTGACGATGATCAATTATCCTACCTACCGGCACGTGTTTGGACGGTGGAGGAAACTGGAGCACCCGGAGGAAACCTCCGCAGTCACTGGGGGAGAGCGTGCAGACTCCTTATAGACAGTGGCTGTAAGATTGGTATGAAGTATTCGCAGTTCTATTATTTGTGAGGGTTTTTTTGCATTTGTACAGGTTGACATTTGCACATTGGCTTGTCAGACTTTGTAGTTTTTCATTGATTCTATTACATTTCTTTGTAAATGCCTGCAAGAAAATGAATTTGTAGTATATGGTAACATCTACAGTATGTACTTGGGTCATTAGTTTTGAGCCAAGAACTTTGATAAGGGAATGTCAGGTAGGTTTTTTTATGGAGTGGTGGGTACATGGAACATGCTTCCAGATACATTGGGGAAGGAGTTCCTAACCCTTGTTATGCTGTGGACCGATTCCATTAAGCAAGAGGGTCTGTGACCCCAGGTTGGGCACCTTTGCACTGGTGGCATTTAAGAAACAAAAAGGCTCATGGATGTTAGAAAAATGGAGGGGCTACGTGGGAGGGAAGGATTAGATCCCGGATTTCTTTTTTTGAGTACCATGGACCATTGCCATTAAGCAAGAGGCACATGGACCCCAGGTTGTGATCCTCAGGGTTAGCTTGCTCTTGGAGTCTGTTACAAGGCCAGCACAACATTGTGGGCCAAAGGGCCTGTACTGTTCTGTTTGGTTGACATTAAAGCAACCGTCTCAGTTAGAGAGATATCATCTAGGTTCCCTGTGTGGAACTAGTCTGTTCCTGATAAATGCAACCAGGTTTCTGTGCCGACAGCAGTAAACCGTTGCCCTGCCGCTGCTGAGTAAGGATTCCTGATAGCAATTCGAGTAAAACATTTCCTTAAAACCAGTTGTTACCACATTTTGTGTAAACAGTGTCTATTCCATTCCAGTTCATTTTGTGACCTATTTACATTTGGGCTGTGGCTGCGGTGTCTAAGGACGTACTTTATTATTCCTCAGCCCCTCATTTTCTTATCAATAAACAACTTTTGGTTGTATGAAATGAAGAACTTCCAGTACTCGTATTTATTGAGAAACCGCAATAGTAAAGTTGGGGCAAGTGTTCAAAAGTCTGGTCAAAGTTTTATGGATGCTCATGAACAGACTTGGAGACGAGGGACATTGGAGCAAAGTTCCTCAGCTTGGGGAAGGACCTCAGGGTAGGGTTCTTCTCCTGCGGGAGTGGGAGGGGTTGGGTGGCGAGGAGGTATACCCCTCAACAATGGTGAACCAGTGGAGTGCCACGTGGGTGGCCGGAAGTGTGGATATGTATAGACCATAATGGAAACATCTGTTAAGGATTGACAGACGTTGAATGGTTTGTTGTACATAATTTTATCTTTGAATAAAGTATATTTTGGTGAAAAAAAATTCCTCAGCTTCAGTCTTGGCAGCTGAAGTCATGACTACCAATGCCGGTTTATTTACATTGTTGAGGTACACCGCAGAGTAGGCCTTCTGAGCTGTGCCAGATGGGCATCCACCAATTTAACCCTCACCTAAACACAGGACAATTAAGAATGACCAATTAACCTATCAGAATCAGATTTACTATCACTGGCATTTGTTTTGAAATTTGACTTTGTGGCAGCAGTACAATGCCATACATCATAATCGGGGTGGGGGGGGACAATTGTGTGTGTGTCTATATGTAAAAAAAATTAGTGAAATGAGTGTTGCAGAAAGACTGAAATAAAGTAGCGGGGTAGTGTTCAATGTCCATTCAGAAATCCAGCAGAGGGGAAGATGCTGTTTCTAAATCGTTGAGTGTGTGCCTTCAGGCTTCTGTACCTCTATCTGATGGTAGCAATGAGAGGGTGGCGTGCCCCAGGTGACGGGTGCCTAATGATGGGCACTGCCTTTTTGAGGCATTGTTCCCTGAAGATGTCCTGGATACTACGGCAGCTAGTGCCTGTGATGGAGATAACTAAGTTTACAACCAACCGGTGTGCATGCAGCCTGTTACAGCTGTTCTGACTAGTTTTCTTACTTTTTTCTTCTTTCTTTAACTTGCGTTATTTGTTGTATTTTTTTCACGGTAACACGTTGAAGCTGCACCCTCTCTCACATGCTGGTGGAGAGAGTTTTATTTGGTTTTTTAGCGCTGGAAGTAGTTACATTCAGACACGTCTCATTAGCGGGGCAGCAGTATGGTCGCATTGTTTATTCCAGGGACCAGCTGATGGCGCTTATGCCGGCCGGTTTTAGCGAACAGAGCGGTGGACACCCCTGCTGAAATCTGGAGGAAAACACTCAGAGATTGCAGAGGGGGATCAAAAAGGCGAGGAAAGAGGACCGGGTCGAGACAACAGAGACTTATGGAGAAGAGGAGTTCTCCACTTGAACTGCATGTGGACATACCCGACCAAAACTTTTCCATGGAGGGCTTCCAGACCGTTCGGGCTTTCCGGAAGTGCACTGAGAGCGGTAAGCGTAAAGGAGTTGGGGGCTTGCTGTTCTGGTTAACAACGGATGGTGCAATCCTAGTCATATTACAATCGAGGAACGTGTTTGTAGCCCGGATATTGAACTTTTTGCTGTTAGACTCAGGCCATATTCCACCGAGATACAACACTGGACGTCATCAGAGGTTGTTCCTGGCCATCGAACTTTGCAGCTCCTCCCGTGGAGGGTCAGACACCCTGAGCCAATAGGCTGGTCCTGGACTTACTTCCATCTGGCATAGTTTGCATATTGTTGTTTGATTGTTTGTGGTTTTTGTATTGCTATATTTATGCTCTATTCTTGGTTGGTGCAGCTGTGACAAAACTCAATTTCCATCGGGATCAATAAAGTATGTCTACGTCTATGTCTACATCTACAACTTTAGACTGTGGGAGGAATTGCACACAGTCACCAGGAGAGCGTACACACTCTGCACAGTCAGTGTCGGCAATCGAACCCGGGTCACCAGTACTGTAAAGTGTTGTGCTAGCCACTATGCCACTGTGCCACCTGTTGACATTACTCAAGTTGTTTGGAGAGAAGAGAATCAATATGTATATTGGTTTAATTTCATAAGAACTGAGAAGCAGTAGAAAGATTTGAGATTTAGCTATGTCACTTGTACATCAGTTTCAGGTTTGATATCATCAGCTTATGTTGTGAAATTTGACCTCTTTACAGCAGCAGTACATTACAATACAGAATAGAGGAAAATGAATTACAGTAAATATATAATAGTTAAAGTAAGTAGTGCAAAAATAGAAATAAAAAGTTAGTGAGGTAGTGTTTATGGGTTGAATGTCCATTCGGAGATGGCATGGCAGAGGGGAAGAAGCTGTTCCTGAATAGTTGGGTGTGTGTCTTCAGGCTTCTGTATCTCCTCCCTGATAATAGCGATGAGAAGAGGGCACGTCCTGCATGATAGGGGTCACTAATGATGGACGCCGCCTTTTTGAGGCATTACGCCTTGAAGATGTCCTGGATACTACGGAGGCTAGTGCCCATGATGGCGCTGACTGAGTTTACAACTCTCTGCAGCTTATTTCGATCCTGTGCAGTAGCCCCCACCCCACCCCATACCAGATGGTGATGCAACCAGTTAGAATGCTCTCCAGGGTACATCTGTAGAAATTTGCAAGTGATTTTGGTGTCAGACCAAATCTCCTCAAACTCCAAATGGAATCTAGCTGCTGTTGTACCTCCTTTGTAGCTACATCAGTATGTTGGGTCCAGGATATTGACATACAGGAATTTGAAATTGCTCACTCTCCCCACTTCTGATCACTTTCAGGACTGGTACGTGTTCCCTCCTCTTACCCTTCCGGAAGTCCACAATCAGCTCTTTGGTCTTACTGACATTGAGTGCAAAGTTGATGTGACACCACTCATCTAGCTGGTATATCTCGCTCCTGTACGCCCGCTCGCCTCTACCTGAGATTCTGCCTGCAATGGTTGTAATTGATTGAGGCCTCCGTCGGTCAGGGTCGACCATGGATGTTGTGTCCTGGCTGTCTAGATACTCAAGCCAGGGCAGTATGATATGGAGAACAAGTTGTTGCCCATGTAGCAAGCTCCCCCCTCCACACATCTGATGAACCCAAATGAACGGCAGAGACATAGTTTGGCACCAGCAGCATCTCAGGAATTGCCAGTCAGCGTTGAACGCAATGTAGGGATTCCAGCTCTGGACCTTTCCCTCTGGGTTTACTCCCGAAGCCTTCCTTACGAGTGGGTATAGCCGCAAGGCAGCGGAGGTTTGAGACTGGAAATTTCCTTCTCCCGGGTGAGCTGCTAACCTTTATGGACAGCATCTGAGCTGTGCCTAGTTGGCGTAGAGAGAGAGTAAAGCATTGGGCTAGGGGCACATCCCTGAGGTGTGCCACTGTTGGTTGTCAGCGAGGTGGAGGTGTCTCAATCCCCACAGATCGAAATGTGCACTGAAATGCGTCATTTTCATCAGTAACCAGCATAGCTCCAGGATGTGCTGGGGGCAGTTCGCCAGTACCACCAACAGAACATGCCCACAACTTGCTGTCCCTTAATAGATCTGAAAAGCCTGTCTTGCATACTGTTTAGAGGTTAATGTACTTGTTAAATGATACGGCACAGAGTGGGTCCTTTTGAGCCAGGCTGCCCCAGCAACCCTACAACCCCGATTAACCCTGACCCCACCACGGGACCATTTGCAATGACAAATTTACCTCCCCGGTACGTTTATGGTAGATGGAGCTCGTCAGCCTGGGATGGCAGTCCATCTAAGAGAGGGAAAACTCTGATTTCAAACCTCTGCTGCCTTGCACTGATGGGAAAGGCTTCGGGAGTAAACCCTGAGGACAAATCCGGAGCTGGAGTCCCTAAGGCAGTCCGACGTTGCCTTCAACCTCGTTCTGGCAACTCCTGCGACGACACCGGTGCCAAGCTGTATGGGTCCTAATGCCCTTCCCTTGGACAACACCGGTGTCGTGGAGAGGGGAGACTTGCAGCATGGGCAACTGCTGGTCTTCCATACAACCTTGCCCAGGCCTGCGCCCTGGAGAATCCAGGCACAGATCCATGGTCTCATGAGACTAACGGATGCCACCACCGTGTTTATGGGCTGTGGGAGTAAACCGGAGCACCTGAGGGGGGGGGCAGGGTGGTGGGGAATGTCTTACAGAGACTTCTCACATAACGGCCATGACATGATGGTTGGACCGGGACGGGCTACTTGTTTTGCTTATACCTAGGAACTTGAAGCTGCCACCCTCAACACCTTTGTAGTGATGGTCAAGTGCACTTCTTCCCCCCCCCCCCGAAGTGTTGGGGTTTGGGTGGGGGGGGAGGAGGAGGAAGGGGCAAGTGAGCCCATGGTGGGATCTAGGCCAGCATGTGACTCATTGAATTAAAAAGGCAGCTCAGTAAAACTTTTCTGACATATCGATCCATGGCCTCTTGTGCCAATATGAGGTCTCCCTCAAGGTGGAAGAGCAACACTTTGTATTCCATCTGGGTAGCCTCTAAGCTGATGGCATGAATGTCAATCTCTCCTGGTGAACAAAACTCCCCCAACCCACACCTTCCTCTATTCCTCACTCTGACCTTTCGCTTCTTCTCATCTGCCTATCACCTCCCCCTGCATCTCCATCTGCTCCTCCTTCCCTTTCTCCTAGGCCCACTCTCCTCTCCTGTTGATACTTTCTTCTCCAGCCCTTGACCTTCCCCACCCACCTGTCTTCACCTATCACCTTCCAGCTATCCTCCTTCCCCTCCCCCCCCCCCCACCTTTTAATTCTGGCGTCTTCCCCTTTCCTTCTTAGTCCTGAAGAAGGGTCTCAACCTGAAACATCAACTGCTTATCCATTTCTATGGATGCTGCCCGACCTACTGAGTTCCTCCAGCATTTTGTGTGTTGCATTAAAAAAAAACAGGTGAAGCTCTTTAATCTTCATGGGAATGCCTTGATTTCTCTTCCACCTTTTGTAAAGAAATTGTAATTGACTTTTCCAGAGGGTTTGTCCTTATCTAAAACTTGAGCAAATTTGAAAAGACTATCAATATTTGATACACCTAAGCATCGATGTATAATCATACAGTGTATGTCAACAGAGATAACCTGTGCAAACACTTGTTCTGGAGCAATGTTAATGTGGGAGAGGTTACTCAAGAGGACGTACTAGTCAAACTGCTTTTAAAAAGGGCCTAAAAGTGAAATATTTTAGCATTTTGAGTGGGAATATCTCTAAAGGCATTACATTTCATTTTGTGGTGGCAGGGTTCAGAAGGCCCAGCCTGACCTTTAGTTTTTGAGTACCTTGTTTGTGGACTGTTTGGATTTGGTTTTCCAATGAGTTAATTCTCTTGTCTCCCGGGTATCGATATCTCTGAGGATCGAACCTGGTCCCAGAATATCGTTGCAGCTACAAAGAAGGCAAGACGGCGGCTATATTTCATTAGGAGTTTGAGGAGATTTGGTCTGTCACCTAAGACACTCAACCTTCTGCAGATGTACCATGGAGGGCATTCTAATTGGCTGCATCACCATCTGATATGAGGGGTGGGGGTACTGCACAGGGTCAAAATAAGCTGCAAGAGAGTTGTAAACTCAATCAGCTCCATCGTGGGCACCAGCCTCTGGTGTCCAGGATATCTTTAAAGAGCGATGCCTCGGAAAGGCGGCGTCCGTCATTAAGGACCCCATCACTCAGGACAGGCCCACTTTTCATTGTTACCATCAGGGAGGAGGTACAGAAGCCTGAAGACACATACTCAGTGATTCAGGAACAGCTTCTTCCCCTCTTCCATCCAATTTATAAATGGATATTCAACGTGTGAACACTGACTCACTTTTTGTTTGTTTTACACTACTTAAATTTCAATTTAGTATACTTACTGTAATTCAGTTTTTTCCTTTATCATGTATTGCAATGATGTAAAACTTGTTCTGATTCTTGGTGGCCTTACCAGGGAAGGCTATCTGTCCACACCACCCCCCACCCCCAGTGAGGGTGCATTCTATAGGGAAAGAGGGACAAGTCTATTCTTTCATGCGCTGAGAAACGGAAAAACATGCAGATAATTTCAAAACCTGAGAGCAGTGCGGAACTACATGGGTGGCTTGGTGGCGTGGCAGTTACCACGACCCTTCACAGTCCAGGCGATCCGGGTTCAATCCCCGCAGCTGGCTGTAAGGAACTTGTATCTTCTTGTGACTGCCTTTGTTTCCTCCGGGTGCTCTGGTTTCCTCCCACAGTCCAAAGACGAACCGAATAATTGGTCATTGTAAATTGTTCCATGATTAGGCTGGGATTAAACTGCTGGGGAACGTGGCTTGAAGGGCCAGAGGTGCCTATTCCACACTGTATCTCAATAAATAAATAATTTGTTGATCTGGGAGAAATTCCTTCCAACTTTACATATTGGAAAATCAAAGCTCTGAACAGGGTTTTTTATAAACAAGAGATCCTGCAGATTTTTTTTGTTTGCTTTTGTACCTGTTCCAAACTTTATTCCCAGATGCTGCTGAAGCCCTCTCTGATGTCTGCATTGAGCTGGTGGGCTTGAATCCGTGTCAGTTCTAAGGCCCCCGTTTCCACCTGGAATATAACTTGCAAAATGGGGGGGGGGAGGTGGGGTTGCTTAACAGAGACTGAGCTGATGGGTGTTGAGACTGTAACAGAGTTGGGTCATTGATAATTGTAAAGTGCTATCACACTGAAAACAGGCCTTTCATCCTCTTCAGTCTATGCTGAACTGTTTAGTCCCAACGGCCTGCACCATAGCCCTCCAAATCTATAACCCATGTGCCTATCCAAACTTAAAAATGTTGAATCAAAATCGCATCGACCACTTCTGCTGGCAGCTCATTCCACACTCTCTCCACCTCTCCCCTTAAACATTTCACCTTTCACTCTTAACCCCTGACCTGTCATAGTCCCACCCAACCTCAGTGGGGGAGTGGGGGAAGATTGCTTGCATTTACCTTATCTATATCCCTCATAATTTTATGTACCTCTATCAAATCTCCCCTCATTCTCCCATGTTCTGACCTCCAGTAATCAGTGAATGAAGGGGAATTTTGAAGATTGACACAATCCTGTCATTTTGAGGCTGTGGAAATCTGCACCTTGAAACAGTACCTGCTTACAGATGCTGCCTGCATTACAGTATTGTGTGTAATCTTTAGTTTCATATCCATATAATACAACCACAGTGACATCAAGTTCCTGGCCTAAGCTACTAAGCCCTGCAGAATGTTCTGACCAGAGACGGGGCAAAGGTGAGTTCCTGGTAGCTTCGGGCAGATGGGGCTTGCCAGCCATGTTTGGCAGTTCATCTAGGAGAAGGAAAACTCTGATCTCAAACCTCCGCTGCCTTGTGGCTGTACCCACTCGGGGAGGGCTTTGGGAGTAAACCCTGGGGCGGGGGGTGGGTAGAAATCGAGCTGGAATCCCTAAGGCAGTCCTACCCAGAGTTCAACACTGACTGGCAACTCCAGTGAGACCGCTTATGCAGATGTGTAGTGGAGAGTATATTGACCGGTTGCATTGCAGCCCGGGATGGAAATGCCAGCGACTTTGAACAGAAAATCCTATGAAAAGTAGTGTATTCGGCCAAGTCCATCACAGGTAAAGCCACTGAGCACACCTACATGAAACACTGTGGTAGGAAAGCAGCATCCATCATCAAAAATCCTCACCACCCAGGCCATGCTCTTTTCTCGCTGCTGCCATCAGGTAGAAGGTACAGGAGCCTCAGGACTCACACCACCAGGTTCAAGAACAGTTAATTTGCATTTGCACAGTTTGTTGTCTTCTGCACTCTGGTTGATCTTTCATTGATCCTGTTATAGTCACTATTTTATAGATTTACTGAGTCTGCCCACAGGAAAATGAATTGCAGGGTTGTATATGGTGACGTATATGTACTTTGATAATAAAATTTACTTTGAACTTTTGGTGCCAAACTGCATCAGTCTCTGCCGTTCCTTTGGATTCAGCAGCCAGGAGGAGAGCGGATTGCATGGGCTACAAGTCGATCTCCATATCGTGCTGCCCTGGCTTGCATATCATGTAGGCGGTTATGGGAGTGCAGTACTGTGCAAACGTCTTTGGCACATATCTATAGGTAGGGTGCCTAAGACTTTTGCACAAAACTGTATATGACAACGTGGAGCAGAGAATGAGTTTGTAAATCTGGCGCCAGCAAAGGAGATTAGGAATGTCGAGGGTGGAGTGCCATGGGAAGAGTGTGGGACAAGTGGCAGAGAAGGAGTGCCCAGGGGCAGGGTGTCATGCGGGTGCAGACGCACCCAGCCCCAAGGCACCAGGCAAGGTCATTTGACTCCAAACAATTGGTTTATTGATCATTACAGAATGTCTCTCTGGTGCTTCCCACTCCCCCCCCCCACCCCCTTCCAAACCATGATTCCCCTCTCCCTGCCCCCTTCCCACTCTGTCCACAATAGAGACCCATATCGGAATCACATTTATCATCACTCATAGGTTGTGAAGTTAGTTTTATTTTGTGGCAGCAGTACAGTGCAATGCATAAAATTACTACAGTACAGTGCAAAAGTCTTGGGTACCCCAGCTATATATATGTGCCTAAGACTTTTGCGCAGTACTGTAATTTGATAAAATTATTTGACTTTGGATTAAAATTCCTACAGTAACATTTTCTGCTGTGTGTTCTGTTTGTGCATCTGTTGTTGGTGAGATGCTACACCAGGGATTGAACACTGTTCAGTAGACACATGCGTTTGCTTTTGCATTTGGTCACTGACTTGTTTACATACAAATAAAGTTCTGTACACCTTGTAATGTTACTGCAAGGCCGTGTATCGTTGCTCTGTTAGTAATACAAACAGTTACAGACCTGTTTTGTTACAGACCTGTTTTGATACAGACTTGTTCTGAACCAGGAATGGGTTCATTTGGTCCTTGAGATTGCTAGTAGGTTCATCCAATCTGCCGCCACCTCTATTTCCCCCGCAGATCCCTTATTTCTGTTTCATTTTGCACGGGGGGGGGGGCGGTTTAGCGTTTGATGCTCATGTTGCCATTTGCGCGATTAGTTTTGCGCGAGTGGTTTTGAAGTCTTTGAACGGGTTCCATGGCTTTCTGTGTTTCGTGGCTGTTTGTGAAGAAGATGAATCTCAGGTTGTATACTTTGATAATAATTGTACCTTAAACCTTGCTTCTGTGTCCAAAAATCCACTAATCCCAAACCTGACTTGAGAATCTCATCTTGGCCTTGTGGAGTATAAAATTTAATCCAGTGTCCAGTTCTTTCTGATGGTGTCTGAGTTGAGACTGGACCTGATTTTGGAGGCTTGGTGTACGGATTATAACGGAGGGGAGGCATCTGTGATGGACTGAGTTTTCCCAGCTTGGCGAGTTCAGTGTGCAGAATTGGAATGACGTGCAACAGAATGAAGAGCTCTACAGGCCCTTCGGCCCGCAATGCTGGGCCAAGCCATGCCAGCGGCTATATTTCATTAGGAGATTGAGGAGATTTGGTATGTCACCAAAGACTAGCCAAATTTCTACAGATGTACCGGGGAGAACATTCTGACTCACTGCCTCACTGTTGGGTATGGGGGGGGTGGGGGGGGGAGGGGTGTGCCACTGCACAGGATTGGGAGGGTTGTAAATTCAGCCAGCTCCACCATGGGAACTAACCTCCCCACCATTGAGGACATCTTCAAATGCTGCGCATCCATCAAGAACCCTCACTCTCCAGGACATTCCTCTTCTCATTACTACCATCAGGGAGGAGGTACAGGAGCCTGAAGACACACACCCAACCATTTTGGAATAGCTTCCTCTATGTAACCATATAACAATTACAGCACAGAAACAGGCCATCTCGGCCCTTCTAGTCTATGCCGAACACTTACTCTCACCTAGTCCCACCGACCTGCACTCAGCCCATAACCCTCCATTCCTTTCCTGTCCATATAGCTGTCCAATTTAACTTTAAATGAGAACATCGAACCTGCCTCAACCACTTCTGCTGGAAGCTCGTTCCACACAGCTACCACTCTCTGAGTAAAGAAGTTCCCCCTCATGTTACCCCTAAACTTTTGCCCTTTAACTCTGAACTCATGTCCTCTTGTTTGAATCTCCCCCACTCTCAATGGAAAAAGCCTATCCACGTCAACTCTATCTATCCCCCTCATAATTCTAAATACCTCTATCAAGTCTCCCCCCCCCCCCCAACCTTCTACGCTCCAAAGAATAAAGACTCAACTTGTTCAACCTTTCTCTGTAATTTAGGTGATGAAACCCAGGTAACATCCTAGTAAATCTTCTCTGTACTCTCTCTATTTTATTGAAATCTTTCCTATAATTTGGTGAGCAGAACTGTACACAATACTCCAAATTTGGATTTGCCAATGCCTTGTACAATTTCAACATTACACCCCAACTTCTATACTCAATGCTCTGATTTATAAAGACCAACATACCAAAAGCTTTCTTCACCACCCTATCCACACGAGATTCCACCTTCAGGGAACTATGCACCATTATCCCTAGATCCCTCTGTTCTACTGCATTCTTCAATGCTCTACCAATTACCATGTATGTCCTATTTTGATTAATCCTACCAAAATGTATCACCCCACACTTATCAGCATTAAACTCCATCCGCCATCTTTCAGCCCACTCTTCTAACTGGCCTAAATCTCTCTGCAAGCTTTGAAAACCTACTTCATTATCCACAACCCCACCTTAGTATCACCTGCATACTTACTAATCCAATTTACCACCCCATCATCCAGATCATTAATGTATATGACAAACAACATTGGACCCAATACAGATCCCTGAAGCACACCACTAGTCACCGGCCTCCTATCTGACAAACAGTTATCCACCACTACTTTCTGGTGTCTCCCATCCAGCCGCTGCTGAATCCATTTTACTACTTCAATATTAATACCTAACGATTGAACCTTCCTAACTAACCTTCCATGTGGAACCTTGTCAAAGGCCTTACTGAAGTCCATATGGACAACATCCACCACTTTACCCTCGTCAACTTTCCTAGTAACCTCTTCAAAAAAATTCAATAAGATTTGTCAAACATGACCTTCCATGCACAAATCCATGTTGACTGTTCCTAATCAGACCCTGTCTATCCAGATAATTATATATACCATCTCTAAGAATATTTCCATCAATTTACCCACCACTTAGGTCCAGTGTGATGAAGTGTTTTGAGAAGTTGAGAATTTATCAACTCTTGCCAGAGAAGTGTCTTGGATCTACTCCATTTTGAGGACCAGCACAAAAGGACCACGGCAGATGCAATTTCATTGGGTTTTCACTCAACCCTGGAACATTTGGACAGTAAAGAAACATACTCTTTATCAATTACAGCTCGGCATTCAATACTACCATCCCCTCAAAAATAATCAAAACCTTTAAGACATTTAAAAAAAAAACTTTGACCATAAGACATAGCAGAATTAGTCCATTTGGGGATTAAAGTCTGCTCTGCCATTCAATCATGGCTGATCCTTTTTTTTTCCCTCTGCAACCCCAATCCTCTGCCTTCTTCCCGTAACCTTTGTTGCCATGACCCTCCACCATCACATTTCTGAACAACCAGTGAACACGACCTCACTACTCCTGCTCTGTTTTTGCACTAATTTAATTTTGTATGTGTAGTTATAATACATTTTATTGTACTGTAGTGCTGCTACATAGCAAATTTCACCACGTGTCAGCAGCAGTGGGCCAGTACAGTGACGTAGTGGTTAACACAACATTTTACAGTACCAGAGACCTGGGTTCAATTCCCACTGCTCTCTGTGAGTAGTCTGTACGTTCACCCTGTGACTGTGTGGGTTTCCTCCGGGTGCTCTGGTTTCCTCCCACAGTCCAGAGAGATATCGGTTGGTGGGTTAGTTGGTTATCGTAAATTGGTCTGTGATTAGGCTCAGATTAAATTGGGAGTTAGCTGGCTGGCGTGGCTCAGTCAGAAGGGCCTACACTGCTCCGTATCTTAATAAGTAAATTAAAAAAAAAACTGGTTCTGATTCAGATTTTGACTTATTAACCAACTCCAAGATCAATATAAATCTTCCCTCCCACATAGCCTTTTTATCCATTATCCGTGTGCCTAAGAGTTTCTTAAATGTCCAAAATATATCTGCCTCTACCCGTTTTGTACACTTGCCACTTTTTTTTTAAAAAGTACCTCAAATATTCCCCTCTACATTGTCTAATGATAAAATTATGCCCTCTAGTATTGGCCATTGCCATCCTGGGGTGGAGGAAACTCTGAATGTCCACTATCTATGCCTCTTGTTATTTTGTACATCTCTATCAAGTCACCTCTTGTCTTCATTCATCCTAGCTCACTCAACCTACCCTCATAAACCATGTGCTCTATTCCAAACAGCATCCTGATAAACCTCTGCACCTTCTCTGAAGCTTCCACATTTCTGCACTGAGTTGACCAGAACCAAGTGTGGTCTGTAATATTACCTCATGGCTCTTGAACTCAATCCCCAACCAATAGATAGATAATACTTTATGATCCCAAAGGAAATAACTGTCACAGCAGCATTATAAGTGCACAGGTATAGAAATATTAGAAGAGAAGTAAGAGAGAATTAAAAAATAAGTTACCTTAAACAGTCTAATGGGGGGGGGGGTTCACACTTCCCCAACTATAGGTTGACTCATTATATAGCCTTACAGTGCGCTGGAGGAACTCAGCAGGCCAGTCAGCATCAGTCGAAAAGATTAGTCGACGTTTCGGCCCGAAACCCTTCGTCAGGACTGAAGGAAGAACTTTGGGGAGGGTTTGAAGAACGCTGGTAGTTGAAAAAAACAGTAATTTGAAAGTCAAAGGGGTGGGGGAGGGGAAGCAGGGAGGTGATTGGCAGGAGAACAATGCCTTTCTCTGTCCCTATTTCACATCACCTCCCTGCTTCCCCTCCCCCACCCCTTTGACTTTCAAATTACTGTTTTTTTCAACTACCAGCGTTCTTCAAACCCTCCCCAAAGTTCTTCTTTCAGTCCTGACGAAGGGTTTCGGCCCGAAACGTCGACTAATCTTTTCGACTGTTGCTGACTGGCCTGCTGAGTTCCTCCAGCGCACTGTGAGTGTTCCTTCGACAACAGCATCTGCAGATTATTTTGTGTTCATTATAGAGCCTAATGGCCGAGGGTAAGAATGACCTCATGTAGCGCTCTTTGGAGCAACCCAGTTGTCTCAGTCTGTTACTAAAAGTGCTCCTCTGCTAAGCCAAGGTGGCATGCAGAGGGTGAGAAACATTGTCCAGAATTGCCAGGATTTTCCGTAGGGTCCTTTTGTCTACCACAGCCTCCAGAGTGTTTTGCTTGACTCCTATAACAGAGCCAGCCTTTCTAATCAGTTTATTGAGCCTGTTGGCATCACTCGTGTTGATGCCATTACTCCAGCACACCATCACGTAGAAGATTGTGCTGGCAACAACAGATTGATAGAACATGTGAAGGAGAGACCTGCATACTCCAAAGGACCTCAGTCTCCTTGGGAAGTAGAGGTAACTCTGGCCCTTCTTGTACACTGCCTCTGTGTTGGTGCTCCACTCAAGTCTGTCATCCAGGTGCACTCCCGGGTACTTGTAGGTCCCCACCATCAGTAGTAACAGGGAGTGGTGCAGTCTTGGTCTTCCTAAAGATCATCACCATCTCCTTTGACTTGCTGATATTGAGCTGCAGATGATTCAGCTTGTACTATTTGACAAGCTCCTCCATGTATTCATCCTTCTGTACTCCTTTTATACACCCAACTATTGCTGAGTTATCAGAAAACTTCTGCAGATGACATGACTCAGTGTTGTAGCTAAAGTCTGAGGTGTACAGGGTAAACAGGAAGGGAGCCAATATAGTCCCCTGTGGGGCCCCAGTGCTGCTAATAGTCATGTCTGACACAGCTGTGAAGCCGCTCAATCTGTGATCTGCAATCAGGTAGTCCATTACCCAGGCTACAGTGGAAGTGCCAACCTGCATTGAACGGAGCTAACGAAGGCCAATACTCCATATGCCTTAACCATCCTATGAACTTGAATAGCGACTTTGAGGGATCTATAGACGTGGACCCAGTAGTTGTGACCCTTAGCGTTGAGCAGGTCCAGAGCGACAGTCTGTTGATTAATAATGAGCATCACATTGAGATACGGTGGGTTACTGGGGCTCCTTTGGCCTTGGATCCAGAGTCAGAGTGTAGTTCATGGAAGCTGCACTCGAACTGCTAAAACTGCAGGAAAATGTAGGGTAGTCAAATACCAAGCAATTGACATGCCTCCACACCCACATGATACTTGTCATCCTCCCTCCCTCCCTCAACATCTATGGAATGGAATAAACAGCTGATGTTTCAGTTCGAGATGGTCCTGATGAAGGGTTTTGGGCTGAAAAGACCACTGTTTAATCCTTTCTGTGGGTCATGGACTCCCAACCTAGGGGGTCCACAGACCCCTTGTTTAATGGTATTGGTCCATGGTATAAAAAAGGTTGAGAACCCCTGCTTGTAAGTCAAGATTATTGTCATGATTTGTATACACATACATAATGTATATAAACCATATATATATATATATATAGAGAAATGCGACAACTTTTCTCTAAACCAGGGTGTAAAGCATATTAGTACACGTAACACATAACTTATGAAAGTAAGGATAAAATCTACAGATGAGTTGCACAAGTAACAACCTAAAGTGTATAAATTAAATATTATTCAGTAAAAATTTAAGGTTCATTTATTATCAAAGTATGTATCCATATCCAACTTCTAGATTTGTCTTCTCCAAGTAGCCACAAAACAGCAAGCCCTCCCGTCCCCCCGTCCCCGCACAAAAGAACAACAACATCCCGATCATCAACACCAAAATTCCCCTCCCCCTGCATAAAATGGAACAAAAACATTGACTCCACCCCCCCCCCCAGTACAAATATTGTAAGGTGCGAAGCTGCCTGGCCTGCTGAATTCATGCAGGCTACAATCTGATAGTTCAGGTATTACTTTTGACATTGTTTCTGTTGTGGTTGACTGAACAAATCATGGCACCACACCAAGTACTGATACAAGAGATGCCAGAGAGCTGCATTCTCTTGTGTCAGTACTTGGTATGGTGTCATGATTTGCTTAGGCAACCACAACAGAAACGATGTCATAACTATCAGATTGTAGCCTGCGACGTGCAAGTGGAGAGGTCATTACCCAGGAAGGTGAACTTGTCTCCACTTGTAGGCTTTAGGCAGTTTGCATTGAAGTGGAAATTTCAATTACAGAAGTGTAAGTGATTATAAATGAGCCATAATATCTCCATCTGTAGAATGGCGCATTAAACTTTAGGCAGGCGTTCCACCCAGATACAAGGCTGGTCCTTGTGCACCATATTGAGATGTTGCTGCACTTTGATTTCCTTCTCTGACCACAACGTGGAGTTTCACGAACACACTGTTGGCTTGAAGGCCCGTGTCTTAACATTTCACTTCATGAAGATTGATGCTTCAAAGTGCATTTATTATCAAAGTATGTATTCAGTATCTAACCCTGAGATTTGTCTTCTCCAGATAGCCACAAAGCAAAGAAACACCATGGAACCTGTGCAGAGAAAACATGAACTTAGCCCCCTCCCCATTGGGGGGGGAACAAATCATGCAAATTGTAAAATAACTGAGCCAATAACACAGAATATAAAACACAAAATGAAGAATTCGGGCATGTTCAGTTCTGTTCAGTCTAGCGCTGTGTCATTCGTTATCTGCAGGCCACCCCGATCAAAATCGCCCAAAATAGCACCGAAGAAAGGAGAGACCAGAAACACATCACAATGTGAGCTACAGTGTCCAATCTACGGCAGATTCAGGTTTATTAGTACTGACTTATGGGGTGAAATTTGTTTTGTGGCAGCAGTACTTTGCAATATATAAAAAAAAATACTAAATTGTAATAAGAAATTTATTAAATTTGTGAAAAATAGTGAGGTAGTGTTGATGGACCATTCAGAAGTCTGATGGCAGATTGTTCTGTCCCTCTGTCCCTCTGTCCCTCTGTCCCTCTGTCCCTCTGTCCCTCTGTCCCTCTGTCCCTCTGTCCCTCTGTCCCTCTGTCCCTCTGTCCCTCTGTCCCTCTGTCCCTCTGTCCCTCTGTCCCTCTGTCCCTCTGTCCCTCTGTCCCTCTGTCCCTCTGTCCCTCTGTCCCTCTTCCCCGATGATAGTAACAAGAAGAGGTCATGTCCTGGGTGCTGAGGGCCCTTCATGTTGAATGCTATCTTTTGAGGTAGGAGCAGCTCTTGAATTGTTATTTTAAATCCCTGTTAGACAAGTTTGTTTACAGATGGCTTGCTTTGGAGTGAATTTCCACTTCAGAAGGTACTTCTGTCCCAGTGCTAACATTGCATGGACGGTGGTAGGTGGCAGATTGCCAGGACTGCCTGACCTCAAAGGTTTATTTATTATCAAAGTGTGTATCCAGATACAACTTGGAGATTCTTGTTCTCCAGATAGCCATGAAAGTCATTCAGAGAGAAACATTGACCCCTCCCTCCACCCCCACCCGCACAAAAAAGAGCGGCATCCTAATCATCAACCCCAAATCCACTCCCCCTGCACAAATCACAACAAGAGCTTGCCCCCGACCTCCTCTCCGCAAAAATGAACAAAAGCATGAACTCCTCCTCCACACAAAACTCGCCAAGTACGTCAACCCTCAAACAATCCCTCCCCTATACAAAGAAAACAGAAAAGGAATGGGTGATAACAAAATACAATATAAAAACCATAAACCTTAAAGTCCACAGTCCATGAACACAATAGTCCAATCCATAAATGCAGAAGCACGATACCATCCACCAATATCATTGACACCGAAAGAGAGGGACCCCACACGAGGCAGAGAGGCCTACCCACCTGTCACAGCGAGCCACACAGCGATAGGCTGCTCACAGACTCCTCTGGCAACGATTAAGAGGCAGGCAGTTGGCACGGAAACTCTTGCTCGCCTTCCACGTTCGCCTCGATGTCGCAATCTTCTTCGACCCCTTAATGGGCGATTAGTGGACGCTTTAACTGGCAAAGTAGTCAGAACACCGGCTCGCGTCCCGTTTTCAAGATTCTTCGCTGGTGGATGCGAGGTTCGTGAGGACGTGTATCTGTAATCCTTGTTAAGGTTGCAGAGCTGGGGTTCCAGCGGCTCTGTGTGCTCTCCGACAGCCTACCAAGTCCCTGCCGCTCCTGTTCCGGGTTTGACTGGAGTCTGCAGGCGCCTTCTCTGGAATTAAACTTGGGTAATTGGACTGAGATGTAGGTTAGGGTTAGTACAGTACGTTGTGGGCAGGCTATGTTAATGCTGCACTTGCAGACCACCCCTCGTGCGTATTCAGACTGTGAGTATCGATGAAGACGATGTATTTCACAGTACGTTCAAAGTAAATTTTATTATCAAAGTACATATGTCACCATATTCAACCCTGAGTTTCATTTTCCTGCGGGCATACTCAGCAAATCTATAGAACAGTATCTATAATAGCATTAATGAAAGATCAACTAGAGTGCAGAAGATGACAAACTGTGCAAATGCAAATATAAATAAACAGCAATAAATAACGAGAACATAAAATGAAGAGTCCTCAAAGTAAGATTATCGTTTATGGGAACATCTAAATGGATGGGCAAGTGAATGAAGTTATCCCCTTCTGTTCAAGAGCCTGATGGTCGATGGGTAGTAACTGTTCTTGAACCTGGTGGTGTGAGTCCTGAGGCTCTTGTACCTTCTACCTGATGACAGCAGTGAGAAAAGAGCATGGCCTGGGTGGTGAGGATCTCTGACGACGTTTCAAAGTACAGGTGACAAAGTTAATCCTGTTCACCTATCTTCACTAAAGGAAGCCTTGTGTTCCTTCCCATCAATAATTGCCAACCAGTAGTCAAGCTATAAGAAGTAGCAGAATTAGGCCATTTGACCCATCAGGTCTGTCCCACCATTGGATTGCAGCTGATTTATTTTCCCTCTCTACTTTCTGCTTCTGCTGCCTTCCCCTGACCTTTGACTCCCTGACTGTGCAAGAATTTGGCAACCTCTGTTCTGAGTATACCCAGTGACTTGGTCTCCACTGCTGCCTGTGGTAATGCATGTCACAGACCCCACAAACTCTAGCCTTGGTAGATAGCAGCTTCCCCGCTGAGCGGGTGTGTGGGGTAGTTTGTGTAACATCAAGCAGGGGTTATTGTTTTCCAAATAAGTCTTTCTCAATGCAGGGAAGACACAGTTTCATGGTTATGATTATCTGAAATTCTATCCTCAAGTTCAGTACAGAGATTTTTGGACTCTGAGAGGGTGGCAGGTTGTTCTGAGATCAACTAATTTGACTTGCAGTCAGATTTCGGACCAGGGATAGGTTTCATTTGGTTTATACTTGATGATTTCACCGGTTATCTTTGTGGGAAGTAGCCAGGAATACTTAAATACTTGTAGAAAACAACGGCACAGAAACAGGCCCTTTGGCCCATCTCGGCCGTGCTGAACCATTTACCATACCGAAGTGGTTGATTTGTTCTGTTGAGATGAGATCTCCAAGAGATGGATTAAGGGTGATGAGTGAAAAGTGAAGTATTTTAAGGGGAACCGGACAGGGAACTTTTCACTCGGGGTGGTAGGTGTGTGGAACGAGCTGTGGGAGTGGCGGATGCAGGTTCAATTGCAGCATTTAGAGTCATGGAAAAGTACAGCACAGAAACAGGCCCTTTGGCCCATCTAGCCCATGCTGAACCATTTAAACTGCCTAGTCCTATCAACCTGCACCGGGACCATAACCCTCCATACCCCTCCCACCCGTGTACCTATCCAAACTAATCGTAAACCTTGAAATCGAGCTCGCATGCACCACTTGCACTGGCAGCTCATTCCACACTCTCACCACCCTCCAAGTGAAGAGGTTTCCCCTCGTGTTCCCCTTAAACTTTTCACTTTTCACCTTTCACCCTTAACCCATGACCACGAGTTGTAGTCCCACCCAGAATGTTGAAGAGGTACATGGACGTTAAAGTGTGGTGGCTTATGGGACTAATCAGAATAATATGGCACGGCCAAGATGGGCCGAAGGGCCTGTTTCTATGCTGTAGTGTTCCATGACTCGAAGTACTTCAGGAAGTTTCATGTTGAAGATGCCACGCGAGGTGCTGCAATTACGCAGTACGTCTCCATTCACTCATTGCAGGAAATGGTCTTGGGTCTGGTCCATGTGAGTAAATAGAGACTGGACTTGCACTGTGGCCAGATTTTCCGGTCACCCCTCCATCCACCATTCAGGTGGTTCAGTGTAATAATCAGAGCAGACTACAGCATGGGGGCAGGCGACTCAGCCCACAATCTTGTGCCGAGCCAGCTAAAAGGAAAATCCAAAAACCCAAACAGTAATTCTTCCTGCACCATGTCCATAATCCCTCCATCTTCCTTACATCCATGTGCCTATCTAAACATCTCTTAAAAGCCTCTAATGTATTTGCCTCTACCACCAGACCGGGCAACATATTCCAGGCATCCACCACTGAGTAAAAAAATGTGCCCCTCGCATTTCCTTTGAACTTGCCCCCTCTCACCTTCAGTGTATGCCCTCTGGTATTAGACATTTCAACCCTGGGAAACAGATACTCTCTGTCCACTCTATCTCTGCCTCTTATCTTGTAAACCTCTCAGAACTCACCTCAGACTGCCGCTCCACAGAAAACAACCCAAGTCTGCCCAGCCTGTTTGATAGTACACTTCCTCTAAACCAGGCAGCGTCCCTGATAAACCTCTTCTGCACCCTTTCCAAAGCCTCAACGTCCGACTTATCGTGGGCCGACCAGAACTGTATGTAATACTCCAGATGTGGCCTAACCAGAGTTTTATAAAGTTGCAACATAACCTCCTGACTTTTGAACTCAGTTCCTCGACTAATAAAAGTAAGCATTTCATAAGTCTCCTTAACCACGTATCGGCCTGTGTGGCTACTTTCAAGGAGCTGTGAATTTGGATTCCAAGAGAATATCAGAGAATGCATACAATCTGAAATTCTTACTCTTCACAGACATCCATAAAACAAGAAAATCCAAAGAATGAATGATAGTAACATCAGAAACCCAAAGCCTCCCCTCTCCCTTCCCACACACAAGTACCCATTTGTCCAATGGCCCAAGTTTTGACCATATTTAAGACCAATGAAATGATGGAAAGCATTTCAAAGCTGTGCGTCTATGTTTTTGGCATGTACAATTAGAATGCATTTAATTAGCACAGCTTTCTGTAAACAGTCGTTGGAATTTTCAATCTTGATATTTTACTAGTTGTTAAATTTTCACCTACAAGAGCACTGGGGAGTGGTAGAACAAAGGGACGGGGGAATACAGGTCCATAATTCATTGAAAGTGGTGTCACAGGTAGATAGGGTCGTAAAGAAAGCTTTTGGCATATTGGTCTTCATAAATCAAAGTACTGAGTACAGGAGATGGGATGTTCTGTTGAAGTTGTATTGGGTATTGGTGAGGCCTAATTTAGAGTACTGTGTACAGTTTTGTTCACCAACCTACAGGAAAGATGTAAATAAGGTTGAAAGAGTACAGAGAAAATTTACAAGGATGTTGCTAGGTCTGGAGGACCTGAGTTATAAGGAAAGATTGGATAGGTTAGGACGTTATTCCTTGGAATTTAGAAGATTGAGGGGAGATTTGATAGAGATATACAAAATTATGAAAAGTTATAGATGGGATAAATGCAAGCAGGCTTTTTCCCCACTGAGGTTGGATGGGACCACAACCAGAGGTCATGGATTAAGGGTGAAAGGTAAAATATTTAAGGGAACATGAGAGGAAACTTCACTCAGTGGGTGATGATTGTGGAACGAGCTGCCAGCACAAGTGATGCATGTGAGCTCTATTTCAACATTTAAGAGGGGTTTGGATAGATACAGGTGTCCCCCGCTTTACGAAACCTCACTGTTACGAAAGACCTACATTAGTACCCTGTTTTCGCTTTCAGAAGGTGTTTTCACTGTTACGAAAAAAATCAGCACGCGATAAAAGGCAGAGCGCGCCCCGAGCAGCCGCTCTCCCCCGGATTGGGAACTGCTTTGCTTTAACACGTGCCTGTGAGCAGCCGTTAGCAAGATGAGTTCTATGGTATTGGAAAAGCCTGAAAGAGCTCTTAAGGGTGTTGCACTTACGGTAAAACTAGACATAATTAAGCGTTTTGATCTTGGTGAACGAAGTAAGGACAACATGAGTTTGGCTTGTGGAAGCTGACAAACATGATGTTGAAGAGGTTTTGGCATCCCATCACCAAGAACTGACAGATGAAGAGCTAATGCAATTGGAAGGAAGAAGGATAACAATCGAAACTGAATGAGTAATGATAAAGTACGACTTTAATTTTGAAAGGGTACATTGGTTTAGGAGATATTTGCAGGATGGTTTGAGTCCTTAATAAAGAACTGTGTGATAGAAAAATGCGCGAGGCTCAGCAATCAAGCAAGCCTTCCACATCAGCCGCAGCAGACGACGAACCTCGGCCTTCGACATCGAGGCGGGCAGTCATAGGAGAAGATGAGCTGCCTGCCCTGATCGACGATGAGATAACCCCCCAGTGTCCCACCACCCCAACCCCCAGGCCATGGACAGATACCGATTCGTGGAAAATGCAACAGTAGCCGGGACGCGCACAGCACATCTTTAAGAAAAAAGCCGAAATAAACATGCTAATTAATTAGGTACCGACTAGCACGTAATTGTCGGCCCAGATCAGTGCCGATGCAATCGGCAATCGCCTCTGATCTGTGCCGACATTTACGTGCTGGGCAGCACCTAATTAATTAGCATGTTTATTTTGGCTTTTTTCATAAAGATGTGCTGTGTGCCTCCCGGCTAACCCCTGTGTTCTTCACAGCAATGTATCAGTTGGCGGCCTGGAGGGTGGGGGCCACTGCACCACCCAGCCTGCGACGACTCAGCCTAACTCACCATCATCAGTGTGCTCGATGTCTTCCCAATTCTGGTAAGTGATACTACACTGTACATACATTATTTCTACTTTATATAGGCTGTGTATTTTTACATGTTATTTGGTAGATTTGGCAGCTTCATAGTTTAAAGGTTACTGGAGAGCGCATTTATGCCAACAGCGCTTGCGTGAGATTTTCGCTACGGAGATCTGTGCAGGCAATTGTTGTAGAGAAGTATTTCTACTTTATTATAGGCTGTGTATTTATCATATCATTCCTGCTTTTACTATATGTTACAGTTATTTTAGGTTTTATGTGTTATTTGGCATGATTTGGTAGGTTATTTTTGGGTCTGCGAACGCTCACAATATTTTAACATATTAAATGGTAATTGCTTCTTCGTTTTATGATGTTTCGGCTTATGAACAGTTTCATAGGAACGCTCTACCTTCGGATGGCGGGGGAAACCTGTACGTGGATGGTAGAGGTATGGGAGGTCTGTGGTTCTGGTGAAGATCAATGTGAATGGGCAGTTTAAATGGTTTTGGCATGGTCTAGATGGGCTGAATAGCCTGTTTCGGTGCTGTACTTCTCTATGACCCTGGCTCCATGAACTAGGCTTTGATTCCTGCAAATAAAATAGGCTTGGTAATATAAACACAATAGTTTCTGCAGATGCTGGAAACTCAGACTGCCACAAGAACTGGTTATTTTAGACAAGGGTGGTTTCGTGGTTGCTAGAAGACAAATCGAAACCTCATTGAAACCTGTCGAATGTTGAAAGGCCTCAATAGAGTGGATGTGAAGAGGATGTTTTCTATGGTGGGGGTGTCTAAGACCAGAGGACACAGCCTCAGAATAGAGGGGTGTCCATTCAGAATGGAGATGAGGAGGAAATTCTTTAGCTAGAGCGTGGTGAATCTATGGAATTCAAGAAGCTGTGGAGGCCAATTCCTTGGGTATATTTATGGCAGGGGTTGATAGATTCTTGATTAGTCAGAGCATGAAGGGATACGAGGAGAAGGCAGGAGATTGGGGCTGAGAGGGAAAATGGATCAGCCATGATGAAATGGCAGCAGACTTGATGGGCTGAATGGCCTGATTCTGCTCCTATGTCTCATGGGCCATTTGCTCTATTTTTAAGCCCTTGTGTACTGAATAGCTGCTTGCAAAATAGTTGATCTGTGGTAATCCACATTAAAAAGTATTGCTGTGCATCTCGGGGTGGGGGGGTTTGTACGTAAATGTTTCATTGGACCATTTACTGAAATAATAAATCAGTGCTAGCTATTACAGATTTTCTCTCCTCCCCAAGGATTTCCACATTCAGATTAAATCTTGCAATACATCCCTTTCCCAGCATTGACACTTGTTGTCTGGCAAAGTTTGTGTATGATATAATTAAGCTAATTATTGTTTGTGTTTTGGTAATGTATAATTCCTGTGACTAGCGTTTTCTTTTCAACTGTTTGCCAGTAAAATGGATCTCGTCATAATCATCATTTTGTGCCATGTCCTACAACGTGGGTGATCGTGATCTTGGCAAACTTTTGTACAGAACTGGTTTGCCATGGCCTAGTTCAGGGCAGTGTCTTTGCAAGGCAGGTGACCACAGCCATTATAAGACCATAAGATACAAGAGCAAAATCAGGACAGTCTGCTCAGCCATTTCATGGCTGATCCACTTCCCTTCTCAGCCCCAATCTCCTGCCTTTTCCCTGTATCCCTTCATGCCCTGACTAATCAAGAATCTATCAACCTCTGCCTTAAATATACCCAATGACTTGGTCTCCATAGCTGCCTGTGGCAACAAATTCCACAGATTCGCCTCTCTGGCTAAAGAAATTCCTCCTCATCTCCATTCTAAAAAGACGCCCCTCTACTCTGTGGCTATGTCTTCTGGTCTTAGATTCCCCCACCATGGGAAGCATCCTCTCCACATCCAGTCTGTTGAGGCCTTTCACAATTCAGTAGTTTTCAATGAGGCCTCCTCTCATTCTTCTGAATTCCAGTGAGTAGAGGCCCAGAGCCATCAAATGCTCGTCAGGTGACAAGCCTTTCAATCCCAGAATCATTTCTGTGAAGCTCATTTGAACCCTGTCCAATGTCTGTACATCCTTTCTCTGATAAGGGGCCCAAAACTGCTCGCAATGCTCCAAGTGAGGCCTCACCAGTGCTTTATAAAGCCTCAACATTACATCCTTGCTTTCATCAATACTCTTCAGAGATTGTCTGCCTGGTGTCAGTGGTCACATAACCGGGACTTGTGATGTGCACCAGCTGCTCGTACAACCATCCACCACCTGCTCCCATGGCTTCATAAGTCCCTGATCTGTGGGGAGGGGTGAGGTGGGGGGGGGGCTACGCAGGTGCTACACCTTGTCCAAAGGTGACCTGCAGGCTAGCGGAGGGAAGGATCACCTTGCACCTCCTTTGCTGGAGACGTATCTCCACCCCGCCACCCAAAAAAAGGATAACCTATCTTGACTTCTGTGTTCCTCCAGCATTTGGTGTGTGTTGCTCGGATTTCCGTCATCTGCATATTTTCCCTTGTTTGTGACCAATGTTCCCTCTAATTTTTAGTAGTCAGTGTGCGCAAAAAATCTTATTTTGTGCAAATTTTTTTCCTGTTACAAAAGTATGTGCGCACTGAATGCACACATGCACAGTTTATGTAGGTTTACAAAATATTTGACATGAAACTGCACAAAATAACATACATATTTAAGTCACTCAGTCATTCTTTTCTCTCTCCTGTCTTTGGCATTTACCCATTCTTTGTAAACTCTGTCTCGACTAATAGAACTTCCATCCAATTGATAGCTTTTGATTCTCATTAACATATCCAAATGACGTTCACCTAAACTGTTTCTCGGCTTGTTATTGAGTTGATTCATTAGACTAAAGCCTCACTCACAGTCCGCACTAGACGCAAGAAAGGTTCCCCCAATGTCCATCAACTGTGCAAGGTCACAAAACTGTTCATTTTGAAGTACAAATGCCACCGTTTGAGCAAAGTTTGAAATCAGCTTGGATTTAATTTTTTCTCTGCATGGAAAATTTGAAATCATTAAACTGTCTAACTATTACAGTATTTTCAGCTAGAAAATTATGATATGTTAGACCCAAGGCATTAACTTGTTCATCGGCAAATGTGAAGTCACAATTTACAATTGCGGAGAAATCAAAAGCTGACCATTCTTGTACCTCATCTTCAGGAAACCTTTCTTCTAAATGAACACAAAGACTATTTATAAAAGTCAACAGCAAACTGTGACGTTTCTTCACGTTGTTGGCTTAGCAAAACTTTAATTTTGTCACTCCACGAAACATTGTCTCCCAGATACTGCTTTCTTATCTTGTTAATTTTGCCTCGTGCAAAATGAAGTGAATCAATCAGTGACATGCATTGTGGTATTTGAAAAATCGACTAACTAGTTAATAGAAACATTTAGCTAAAAGATTATTTTCAATAAGTATTAATTTCTACGTTATTTTAGGTAACTAACCCTTTGTGCGCTGGTTGAAAAACGTGTGTGCGCATGCACACGCACACAGCTTAGAGGGAACATGACGAAGGGTCTCGGCCTGAAACGTCGACTGTACCTCTTCCTAGAGATGCTGCCTGGCCTGCTGCGTTCATCAGCAACTTTGATGTGTGTTGCTTAGAGGGAACATAGTTTGTGACCCTCCTCAGTCCTAAGATGTACTGCTTAGTAGGTTAATTGGTCATTGTAAGTTGTCGTGTGAACCTAGGCGAGGGTTAAATAGGTGGGTTGCTAGGCAATTCAACTCATTGGCCTGGACGGGCCTGTTCCCCACTACATCTCAAAAAAAAAATAAAAATAAGGCCCTTCAGCACTCAAATCTATCAGTGGTTCAATTTAATATCAGATAATGTATCCAGGACACAATCTGAAATTCTTACTCTTCACAGAAATCCATGAAACAGAGAGGGAAAAAATACCCAAAGAGTGAATGACCGAAAACATTAGAACCCCAAAGCCACCCCCCCCCGCCTTTTTTGTGTTGCATGTCAGTGATTTGGATGATGGAATTAACGGCTTTGTTGCAAAGTTTGCAGACGATGTGAAGATAGGCGGAGGGGCAAGAAGTTTTGAGGAAGTAGAGGCTGCAGAAGAACTTGGATTAGGAGAATGGGCAAAGAAATAGCAGATGGAATACAGTGTCGGGATTTGTATGGTCATGCACTTTGGTAGAAGAAATGAGAGGTTTGACTTTTTTTAAATGGAGAGAAAATACAAAAACCTGAAAGGCCTCACTAGAGTGGATATGGAAAGAATATTTCCTACAGTGGGAGAGTCTAAGACCAGAGGACAGCCTCAGAATGGAGGGTGTCCTTTTAGAACAGAGATGAGGAATTTCTTTAGCTAGAAAGCAGTGAATCTGTGGAATTCTTTGTCACAGGCATCTGTGGGGGGCCAAGTCTTTATGTATCTAAGGCAAAGGTTGATAGATTCTTGATTGGTCAGGGCATGAAGGGATACAGGGAGAAAGCAGGACATTGGGGCTGGGAGGAAAATTAGATCAGCCATGATGAAATGGCAGAGCAGACTCAATGGGCCAAATAGCCTAATTCTGCTCCTATATCTTGTGGTCTTATACTAGCCGCTTTATGCTACGGTGTCTGGGCCCAGCACATAGATGCAATGACAAGTAAGGCACATTAGCGTCTGTATTTTCCTAAGTCAGCATTTAAGTAGTTCAGCATGGACTAGATGGGCTGAAGGGCCTCTTTCTGTGCTGTACTTTTCTATGACTTTAAATATACCCAATGACTTGGCCTCCGCAGCCAGTGAGGCAACGAATTCCACAGATTCACCACTCTCTGACCAAAGAACTTACTCCTCACTCTGTTCTAAAGGGGGTGTCCTTCTGTTCAGAGGCCATTAAACCTCAAGGCCATAATTGGACAGATGGAGGGTTGTAGGGAGCACAGTTGAGTTGTGCGAGACCTTTTTTAAAACAAAACGCTGCAAGATTTTGGAGGGGTTGTTGTCGAGCAGCTGAAGGGTGATGGTAAAGGAACAAGGAATACCAGTTTGCAGTAAGTGGGTATTGAACCTGCATCTTGAAGGCTTCTATTACCTTGCAAATGAACATGAAAGTGAGTGCTGGCAAGTGATTACTCTGTCACAGTGTAGACCTGTGATCAACAATTGTCCTCCGCCTCCTAAAATTCCATGTGGATTCCCTCGTCCTTCACTTCAGCAAATGAGAAGGGAATTAAACTGGTATTCAAAAATATATTTTTTTGAAAGGTATAAACACAAGAGATTCTGCAGGCGTTGGAAATCTAGAACAGCACACACAAAATGTTGGAGGAAATCAGCAGGTCAGGCAACATCTAAGGAGAGGAATAAGGAATTGTACAGGGCCCTGGTGAGACCACACCTGGAGTATTGTGCGCAGTTTTGGTCTCCAAATTTGAGGAAAGACATTCTAGCTATGAGGGAGTGCAGCGAAGGTTCACGAGGTTAATTCCCGGGATGGCGGGGCTGTCATATGTTGAAAGATTGGAGCGACTGGGCTTGTATACACTGGAATTTAGAAGGCTGGGAGGGAATCTGATTGAAACATATAAGATTATTAAGGGATTGGACATGCTAGAGGCGGGAAACATGTTCCCGTCATGTTGGGGGAGTCCAGAACCAGAGGCCACAGTTTAAGAATAAGGGGTAGACAATTTAGAACAGAGTTGAGGAAAAACTTTTCACACAGAGGGTTGTGGTTCTGTGGAATGCTCTGCCTCAGAAGGCAGTGGAGGCCAATTCTCTGGATTCTTTCAAGAAAGAGTTAGAGCTCTTTAGATAGCGGAGTGAAGGGATATGGGGAGAAGTCAGGAACTGGATATTGATTGTGGATGATCAGCCATGATCACAGTGAATCGTGGTGCTGGCTCAAAGGGCTGAATGGCCTACTCCTGCACCTATTGTCTATTGAATAGACTGTTGATGTATCAGGACTGAAAAGGAAGAGAAGTCAGAGTAAGAAGGTGGGTGGAGGGCAGGGAAGGAGGACAAGCAAGCTAGAAGGTGATAGGTGAGACCAGGTGGGTGGGGGGGGGGGAAACGAAGTAAGAAGCTTGGGAGGTGATAGGTGGAAAAGGTAAAGGACTGGAGAAGAAGGAATCTGATGGGAGAAGAGAGTGGACCATGGGAGAAGGGGTAGGAGGAGGTGATAGGCAGGTGAAAAGATGAGTTAAGGAAACGAGGAAGGGAAGAGAGAAAAATTACCAGAAGTTGGAGAAATCAATGTTAATTTCTTCAGTTTTTATTTATTTAAACAGTGCCCGGCAATCCTCCAATTTAATCCTAGCCTAATCACAGGAAAAACCCATGTGGTCACGGGGAGAACATACAAACTCCTTACAGGCAGCGACAAGAATTGAAGCCGGGTCACCTGTACCGTAAGGCGTTGTGCCGCCCTGTCTCCCTGTTTGGAGGCTCCCTGGATGGGTTATCCATTGAGAGTTCACATCATCAGGCTGTTGAACAGTGTCTGTGTTCTAGCCCAAAAGCACATCAGTGGAAGAGAATGGTATAGTTTAAGCAGCCAGTACAGGTGTCCCCCGCTTTTTGAACGTTTGCTTTACGTAACCTCACTGTTACGAAAGACCTACATTAGTTCCCTGTTTTGGCTAACAGAAGGTGTTTTCACTGTTACGAAAAAAGGCAGTGCGCCTCGAGCAGCCGCTCTCCCCCGGATTCAGAACGGCATTCTCGCCGGCATTGCTTAAACACGTGCCTGTGAGCAGCCGTTTGCAAGATGAGTTCTAAGGTATTGGAAAAGCCTGAAAGAGCTCGAAAGGGTGTTACACTTAGCGTAAAACTAGACATAATTAAGCGTTTTGATCGTGGTGAACGAAGTAAGGACAAAGTGAGTTTGGCTTGTGGAAGTTGACCAAGATGATGTTGAAGAGATTTTGGCTTCCCATGACCAAGAACTGATAGATGAAGAGCTGATGCAATTGGAAGAGGAAAGGGTAACAATTGAAACCGAATGAGTAATGATAAAGTACTACTTTAATTTTGAAAGGGTACATCGGTTTAGGGCATATTTGCAAGATGGTTTGAATCCTTACAAAGAACTGTATGATAGAAAAATGCGCGAGGCTCAGCAGACAAGCATACTGTCGTTTTTCAAGCCTTCCACAGCAGACGATGAACTTCGACCTTCAACATCAAGGCAGGCAGAGATGGAAGATGACCTGCCTGCCCTAATGGAAACAGACGACGATGAAATGACACCCCAGTGTCCCACCACCCCAAGCCCCAGGCTGCGGACAGATAGCGATTTGTGGAGAATGCTGTAGTAGCTGGGAGGTGCACAGCATGTCTTTAAGAAAAAAGCCGAAATGAGCATGCTAATTAATTAGGTGCCGCTTGGCACGTAATTGTCGGCCCGGATCAGAGGTGATGCAATCGGCAATCGCTTCTGATCTGGGCCGATAATTACGTGCCGGGCGGCACCTAATTAATTAGCATGTCTATTTCGGCTTTTTCTTAAAGATGTGCTGTGTGCCTCCCGGCTACCGCTGTACCCCTGCATGCTTCGCGGATCGGTATCGTTCGGCAGCCCGGAGGGTGAGGGCCACTGTACCACCCCAACCTCCGACTCAGCCTAACACACCATCAGTGTGCTCGGCAAGCTGTCTTCCCGATTCTGGTAAGTGATACACTGTACATACATTATTTCTACTTTATATAGGCTGTGTATTTTTACGTGTTATTTGGTATGATTTGGCAGCTTCATAGTTTAAAGGTTACTGGCGAGCGCTTGTGCTGTGTTTTTGCCGAAAGCGTTTGCGTGAGATTTTCGCTACGGAGAACAGTTCAGTAATGATTGTGGAAAAGTATTTCTACTTTATATAGGCTGTGTATTTATCATATCATTCCTGATTTTACTATATGTTACTGTTATTTTAGGTTTTATGTGTTATTTGCAATGATTTGGTAGGTTATTTTTGGGTCTACGAATGCTCACAATATTTTCCCATATAATTAAATGGTAATTGCTTCTTCGCTTTACGACATTCCGGCTCACAAACCGTTTCATAGGAACACTCTACCTTCGGATGGCGGGGGAAACCTGTAATGACTTTGGGGATTGGCAACAATTGGTGATGTTAAAGTTGCGCTTTGAGTGAGGGGGAAGGCAGCTTGTTTCAAACAATGTCCATTGAAGTAACACTGCAGCATTGACAATATGAATCAGCTCACATTTTGTTCAAATGGCGATAAAATGTTCTACTTGAAAGATAACAGTAAACCTCTAAAAGATTATTGTGTAACTTTAAGATTAGCCAACTACATTTTCTTCCCAGGCAGTGCAGAATGACTTTTGTCATGGTGAAACCAGACGGTTTCTGATAAACACACACCCCCCCCCCCCCAAAGAAGAATCTTGGCCCCAGACCTCGACTGTTTATCCTTTTCCATGGAAGCTGCCTGACCTGCTGGGTTCCTTCAGCATTCTGTGTGTGTGTGTGTGTGTTGCTTTGGATTTTCAGCATGTGCAAAATTTTGTGCGATTATTAATAAATCAGTTATCTACGTGATGTGAGGACTGCCCCGGCTGCTGTGCTCCGTGCCTGCTAATATGATGAACTGATGAGTGAGGCTTTGGGCCTACTCCGGGTTGCTCCAAGATTTGAATCTGAGGACTCAGTTTCATTCAGAATGCTGATCTTCGCTTCAGTAGTTTGCACGATTTGTATTTTTATCCTTTCTCTTCCGCACCAAGTGATGGTATTTTAATTTTTTCTTTTAATTGGGTTCTTCTGATTTTCTTGCTTTGTGGCTACCTGTGAGCAAGTAAATCTCAAGGTTGTATAATTTATACATTCTTTAATAATAAATGAATATTGAATCTATTAATAGGCCAAGTGTTTGACTCCACCTGGTTCTCCAAGCTTCATTTTTGAAACAAGCCAAATTAAATAATCCAAACACAAGGAAATCTGCAGATGCTGGAAATTCAAGCAACACACACAAAAGTTGCTGGTGAACGCAGCAGGCCAGGCAGCATCTATAGGAAGAGGTACAGTCAATGTTTTGGGCGGAGACCCTTTGTCAGGACTAACTGAAAGAAGAGCTGGTAAGAGATTTGAAAGTGGGAGGGGGAGGGAGACAAAGGGTCTTGGCCCGAAACATCGACTGTACCTCTTCCTATAGATGCTGCCTGAACTAAATAACCGGTTGTCTTGTGCGTGGCAGGGTGGAGATACGTCTCTACCAAAGGAGGTGTCTGCCCTAGTTTGTATGTCCAAAATGTATCACTACACACTTAACTAAGATGAAATCTGTTTCCCATCTGTTCCTCAGTCCATCTCCCTAAATGATCAAATAAACTTTCAAGACCTGGTGAAGGGTCTCTGCCTGAAACATTAACTATTTATTCATTCCCATGAATGCTGCCTGACCTGCTGAGTTCCTCTAGTGTTTTGTACAAGTTGCTTTGGATTTCCATTGTCTGCAGACTTTCTGATGTTTGAGTTTCTGTGTTGAGCGGATTTACCCCCACCAGTCTTTGCTGGAGAGAGTAGACCCTGGTGTGTGTGTTATTGCTGTCCTCCTGCTTGGTTCTTGTTCAAGAGTGTGAAGTGAAATTAAACCAGTACATCTCGGACCGTTAAGACTCTATCAGTGGCTTCCTCGTGGTTTTCACTACTGTCAGCCATGTGGGGTGTACCCACACCTCAGGGACTGCAACGGTTCCAGAAGGCAGATCATCACCACCTTCTCAAGGGCAACTAGGGATGGGCAATAAATGCCAGCTCAGTGGGCGACGTCCACATCCCGTGAATGAATAAATAAAAAGTCCTGAGCGGAGACTCAGGAATACCGTTGCCCTCAGATGTAGAAGGATTCTTCATTGCTGTTTCCGTAACAATTTTGTTTGACCAGTCAGGGTTGTTAGCCCTGAGCTGAGCCACCAAACCAAAGGATTGGTGGACCACTCTTAATCTGGCCTCTACCCTTTGACCTATTTGGCATGGGTGACCCTGACACCAGCCAGCATAGCTCTCCAGGTCATTGAGGCATCCAAGCATCCAAACCCTACGTCAAGGTCGTGGTCCTCTCAGAGGCCCACAATGTTGTGCTGACCATTTAACTTCATGATCAATCTAATGCTTCCCACCCACCCCGCCCCATAGCCCTCTATTTTTCTTTCATCTATGTGCCAATCCAAGAGTCTCTCTTAATCATAAAAACAAGAGATTCTGCAGATGCTGGAAATCCAGAGCAACGCACACAAAGTGCTGGAGGAACTCAGCAGGTCGGGCAGCGTCTATAGAAATTGAGGTTTTTGGTTGAGACCATTCTTCAGAATTGGAAAGGAAGGGGGAAGATGCCAGAATATAAAGATGGGGGGGTGGGGAGAGGAGGAGGAGGATAGCTGGAAGGTGATGGGTGAAGCCAGGTGGGTGGGAAAGGTCAAGGGCTGGAGAGGATGGAATCTCATTGGAAAGGAAAGTGGACCATGGGGGAAAAGGGAAGGAGGCGCAGTGGGGGAACAGGTAGTCAGGCGAGAAGAAGACAGACTGGGGAATAGAACAAGAGAGGCGGGGGGAGTATTTTTTTACCGGAAGGAGAAATCGATATTCATGCCATCAAGTTGGAAGCTACCCAGATGGAATATAAGCTGTTGCTCCTCCACCCTGAGGGTGGCCACTTCATGGCACGAGGAGGTCATGGACCAACACGTTGGAATGGGAATGTTCGGCCGCCAGGAAGTCGCGCTTGTGCCGGATAGAGCAGAGGCGCTCGACAGAACAGTCCCCAGTTCTCAACGGGTTTCACCGATGTACGGGAGGCAGTATTGGGAGCACGGGGTGCAATAGATGACCCCAAGTAAATCTGCAGGTATAGTGTTGCCTCACCTGGAAGGACCACCTGGAGCCCTGAATGGAGGTGAGGGAGGACAAATGGGCAGGTATAGCACTTAAGGCCTCTTGCAGGGTATATCTTACAAATCCCTCACTTATCAATCTCTACTGCACCCCTGCCGGTGTGTTCCATGCACCCACCATCGTGTATAAATGTACCTCTGATATCCCTCCACCCCTCCCAATATACATTACCACAGTGTATATTAACTTAAAGTTATGCCTTCTCATATTAGCCATTTCCGCCTTGGGGAAAAGTCTCTGGCTGTCTACTCAATCTCTGCTGCTTCTACACCTCTATCAAGTCACTTCTTGTCCTCCATCACCCCAAAGAGAAAAGCCTGAGCTCACACAACCTTTCCTCATAAGACATGCTCTCTAATCCAGGCAGCATCTTGGTAAGTCTCCTCGTCACCCTCACTAAAGCTTCCCATCTCCTATAATGCTGCAAGCGGAACTGAACGCGATTTTCTCAGTGTGGTCTAACCAGGGATTTGTGGAGCTGCAACATTACCTCATAGCTTTTGAACTCAATCTCCCGACAAATGAAAGCCAACACCCTGTCACCTTGTGCAGCAACTTTGTCGTGGGCCCCAAGATCCCTGTGCTCTAACATACTGCTGAGGGCCCTGTACTCTGCCTGCCATCAGGCGCAAAATTCCAAAGTGTCTGTTCTACACTCTCCACAATTTCACCAACCTTTGTGTCTTCTGAAGACTTCGTAACCCACTCTTCCACTTCCTCATCCAAGTTGTTTATAAAAATCACAAAAAGCACAGGCCCCGGAATGGATCCCTGCAGAACATCACTAGTCACCAACTTCCAGGCAGAATGCACTCCTCCTGCTACTACTGATGCCTTCTGTGGGCAAGCTAATTCTGAAACCACGCAGCCACACTTTCCTACCTGCGATGCTTCCTGACATTCTGAATGAGCCTACCACGGGAAACCCTGTCAAATGCTTTGCTGAGTTACATACGCATTGCCCTACCCTCATCAGTCTGCTTTGTCACTTCTGAATTCCGTCAAGCTTCTGAGGCATGACCTGCCCTTCCCAAAGCTGTGCTGACCATCTCTAATCAGATTGTGCTTCTCTAAAATGCTCGTAAATCCCATTTCTCAGAATCCTCTCCGATAGCTTGCCACCACTAAAGGTCTATAATTCCAAGGTATAACCCTACTCGCTTTCTTGAACATGCTTGCCAACTTCTAATCTTCTGGTAATGCTCTTGTAGCCAGTGAGAGTGCAGAGATGATCATCAAAGCATAGCAATCTCTTCCCTCGCCTCCCGCAGCAATCTGGGACATTTAAGGTGCGTGTTTCCCGATAGTAAGGTGAGCAACGCCGTGGAGCAAGAAGTTACTAACTTGACTATTCTAGGGCAAGGGTGACACTGAAAGTTCAAAGTAAATACTATCAGCAGGGTACATGTCACCACATACAACTGAGATTCATTTTCCTGTGGGCATACCTAGCACAACTGTGGAATAGGACAAGACCCACCCAGCGCATCACACAAACCAACCTTCCGTCCGTGGACTCACTTTACACCACACGCTGTCGGAGCAGTGCTGCCAGGATAATCAAGGACAGGACCCACCCAGCCAACAGACTTTTCGTCCCTCTTCCCTCCAGGAGAAGGTTCAGGAGCTTGAAGACTCGTACGGCCAGATTTGGGAACAGCTTCTTTCCAACTGTGATAAGACTGCTGAACGGATCCCGACCCAGATCTGGGCCGTACCCTCCAAATATCCGGACCTGCCTCTCGGTTTTTTTGCACGACCTTACTTCCCATTTTTCTATTTTGTATTTATGATTTACAATTTAAATTTTTAATATTTACTAATTTTAACTATTTTTAATATTTGTAATCCAGGGAGTGGGAAGCACAGAATCAAATACCGCTGTGATGATTGTACATTCTAGTATCAATTGTTTGGCAACAATAAAGTATAAAGTATTACTATAACAGGATCAATGAAAGATCAAATCGAGCGCAGAAAACAAACTGTGCAAATGCAAATATAAATAAATAGCAATTAATAATGAGATAACAAAATTAAGACTCTTTAAAGTAATCTCATCTCAATAATGGAGCAGGTGAGTGTAGTTATCCTCTTTTGTTCAAGAGCCTGATGGTTGAGGGGTAGTAACTGTTCTTGAACTTGGTGGTGCGATCTTGAGGCTCTTGTACCTTCTACCTGATGGTAGCAGTGAGAAGAGAACATGGCCTGGGTGGTGGGGATCTCTGGATGCTTTTTTCCTATGACAGTGTTTCACGTAGATGTGCTCAAAGGTTTGGAGGGCTGTACCTGTCATACGCTGGTCCGAATCCACTACCTTCTGTAGGATTTTCCATTCAAAGGCGTTGGTGTTCCTGTACTCAGGATATGTGGCAGAGGGAATAAGAGTGGGGAATGAGTATAGAAAAACTTTGAATGGAAGATTAAACTTTTTTAAAAATCTTTGCCCCATCCATTTTAATTCCAGTCATTTCCTACTTCACCTTGTCTCCTAATCCAGTGTGATGCCGAATGACATTGTTTGGGAGCTGCAGCTGCCCCCGTGGTGTCTCATTATCTGTTGTTCTTACAGATACGGAACTCCCGCTCGGTTATGTGTCCCTGTTCTCTCTGTAGCAGCACAGACCACACTTTTCACTATCTGCTCACCGGATATATTAAAGTACACACTGTCCTCGCTGCAGTGTTTAAGTACACAAGTCTTTTTGCCCAAGTACTCCTTAATTGTACAGTGGAAGTTTGTACGAAAAGTTGTGTTTTATAAGATCATAAGACCATACAGCATAGATGCCGAATTTGGCCATGAATGTAGAATCAGAATCAGCTTGAATATCTCTGGTGTACGCCGTGGTAGGAGGCAGCGGTGCAATGCAAAACGTGATAATATAGAAAAAAGTAAATCAATTACAGTAAGTATATGTATATTAAATATTTAAATCAAAAAATAGTGCAAAAACAGAAATAATTAAAAGTAAAAGTGAGGTAGTGTTCATGGGTTCAGTGTCCATTCAGAAATTGGATGGCAGAGGGGAAGAAGCTGTTCCTGAATTGCTGAGAGCATACCTCCTTCCTCATGGTAGCAAAGAGAAGAGAGCATGGCTGGGTGGTGAGGATCCTTAATGATCGACACCACTTTTCTGAGGCATCATTTCTCGAAGATGTCTTGGATACCACGGAGACTAATACACACGGTGGAGCTGACTGATTTAGAACTTTCTGTAGCTTCTTTCGGTCCTGTGCAGTAGCCCCCACCCCACGCCCCCATTACCAGATGGTGATGCAGTCTGTCAGAATGCTCTCCATGGTACATTTGTAGAAGTTTTCGAGTGTTTTTGGTGACAAAACAAATCTCCTCAAACTCCTAATAAAAATATAGCTGTCTTACCTTTTTAGCTGCATCGATATGCTGGGACCAGGTTAGATCCTCAGGTATTGACACATAGGAACTTGAAACTGCTCACTTTCTCCACTTCTAATCCCTCTGAGGATTGGTTCATGTTCACTTGACTTGCCCTTCCTGAAGTCCACAATCACCTGGTCTTACTGATGTTGAGAGCAAGGTTGTTGCGGCAACACCACTCAACTAGCTAGTATCTCTCGCTCCTGTACGCCCCCTCGTGAGCATCTGAGATTCTGCCAACAATGGTTGACTCAATTTATAGATGGTATTTGAGCTGTACCTAGTCACACAGTCATGGGTATAGAGAGAGTAGAGCAGTGGGCTAAGCACACACCCCTGAGTTGCACCAATGTTGATCATCAGCGAGGAGGAGATATTATCACCAATCCACGCAGATTGTAGTATTCTGGTTAGGAAATTGAAGATCCAATTGCAGAAGGAGGTACAGAGGCCCAGGTTCTGTAACTTCTCAATCAGGATTGTGGGAATGATGGTGTTAAATACTGAGCTATATCATCCTGACACAAGTGTTTGTAATGCCTAGGTAATCTAAGCCATGTGAAGAGTCATTGAGATTGTGTCTGCTGTGGACCTATGTGGCGATAGGCAAATTGTAGTGGGTCCAGATCCTTGCTGAGGCAGGAGTTGATTCTAGCCATGACCAACCTCTGAAAGCACTTCATTGCTGTCGATGTGAGTGCTACTGGGTGATGGTCATTAAGGCAGCTCACACTACTCTTCTTGGGCACTGGCATAATTGTTGCCCTTTTGAAGTAGGTGGGAACTTCCAACCGTAGCAGTGAGAGGTTGAAAATGTCCTTAAATATAAAATATTACAGCACAGTACAGGCCCTTTCGCCCCTGGTATTGTGCTGACCTTTACACCTACTCTAAGATCAATCTTGGGTGACAGGGTGGAAATATGTCTTTACCAAAGGAGGTGTAAGGTGCTCCTTCCCTCCGCTAGCCTGCAGGCAACCCTTGGGCAAGGTGTAGCACCTGCTTAGCTGCCCAATCAGGGTTACATGAAGGCATGGGAGCAGGTGGTAGATGGTCGTACGAGCAGCTGGTGCACATCACAAGTCCTGGTTATGTGACCACTGACTCCAGGCAGACAATCTCTGAAGAAGATTGATAATGGCTGGGGTCACCCATCTTGTAAAGACACTGCCCAGATGGAGACAATGGCAAACTACTTCTGTAGAAAAATTTGCCAAGAGCAATCTCGGTCGTAGACCACGATGGCCTATGTCATATGACATGGCACATAATGATGTCATATGACATGGCACCTAACGATGATGAAGATCGATCTGATCTTTCCCTCCTGCAAATTCCTTCAATTTCTATCTTTATTGGTGGAGGCAGCTTTGAAACATGTGGAAAGTTTTCCTTAAGTAGATAGGACGATAAGACATTGGAGCAGAATTAGGCCAACAGCTCATCAAGTCTGCTCTGCTATTCGATCATAGAACATAGAATAGTACAGCACAGTACAGGCCCTTCAGCCCACAATGTTGTACTGACCCTTAAACCCTACCTCCCATATAAACCCCAACTTAAATTCCTCCATATACCTGTCTAGCAGTCATGGCTCATTTATTTTCCCTCTCAACCATTCTTCTGCCTTCTCCCTATAACCTTCGTTGCCCTTGGTAATCAACAAACTATCAACCTCCACTTTAAATATATCCAATGACTTGCCTTCTACAGCTGTCTGTGGCAACGAATTCCACAGATTTGCCTCCTTCTAGCTAAGGAAATTTCTTGCCTCTGTTTAGACTCCAATGGGACGTTCTTCTTCTCTGAGGCTGTGCCATCTGGTCCTAGACTCCCTCAATCTAGGAAACATTCTCTCTACATCCACTCTACCTAGGTGTTTCAATGAGATCCCCCCTCATCCTTCTAAACTCCAGCGAGTACGGGCCCAGAGCCTAGTTCCTTTCACAACGCTTACAGGTATCGCTCAACCACGGAAAAGCTTAGCAAGTGTTGTCAATACCCGTGTCCCCCGCTTTTTGAATGTTCGCTTTACGAAACCTCACTGTTACGAAAGACCTACATTAGTACACTATTTTCGCCTTCAGAAGGTGTTTTCACTGTTAAGAAAAAAATTCAGCGTGCGAAAAAATCAGCATGCGATAAGATAGCGTACGCCCCGAGCAGCCGCTCTCCCCCGGATTCGGAACTGCTTTGCTTTAACACGTGCCTGTGAGCAGCCGTTTGCAAGATGAGTTCTATGGTATTGGAAAAGCCTGAAAGAGCTCATAAGGGTGTTACACTTAAGGTAAAACTAGACATAATTAAATGTTTCGATCGTGGTGAATGAAGTAAGGACAAAGTGAGTTTGGCTTGTGGAAGCTGATGAACATGATGTTGAAGAGGTTTTGGCATCCCGTCACCAAGAACGGACAGATGAAGAGCTGATGCAATTGGAAGAAAAAAGGATAACAATCGAAACCGCACGAGTAATGATAAAGTACGACTTTAATTTTGAAAGGGTACGTCGGTTTAGGAGATATTTCAGGATGGCTTGAGTCCTAATTAAAGAACTGTGTGATAGAAAAATGCGTGAGGCTCAGAAGTCATCAGCCACAGCAGACAACGAACCTCGACCTTTGACATCGAGGCGGGCAGAGATAGGAGAAGATGAGCTTCCTGCTCTAATGGTAACAGACGACGAGATAACACCCCAGTGTCCCACCACCCCAACCCCTTCAAATCCCTTACTCACTCTTCCTTCAGTTAGTCCTGACGAAGGGTCTCGGCCTGAAACGTCGACTGCACCTCTTCCTATAGATGCTGCTTGGCCTGCTGCGTTCACCAGCAACTTTGATGTATGTTGCTTGAATTTCCAGCATCTGCAGGATTCCTGTTGTTTGACAGATACTGTACCGATTTGCGGAGAATGCAGCAGTATCCGGGAGGCACACAGCACATCTTTAAGAAAAAAGCCGAAATAAACATGCTAATTAATTAGGGGCCGCTGACACGTAATTGTCGGCCCAGATCAGAGATGACGCAATCGGAAATCGGCACTGATCTGGGCCGATAATTACCTGTCAGGTGTCACCTAATTAATTAGCTTGTTTATTTCGGCTTTTTTCTTAAAGATGTGCTGTGTACTTCCCGGCTACTGCTGCATTCCTGCATGCTTTGCGGCAATGTATTGCTCGGCGGCCTGGAGGGTGGGGGCCACTGCACCACCCAACCTGCGACGACTCAGTCTAACACACCATCATCAGTGTGCTCGGCAAGGTATCTTCCCGATTCCCGTAACTGATACTACACTGTACATACATTATTTCTACTTTATATAGGCTGTGCATTTTTACGTGTTATTTGGTATGATTTGGCAGCTTCATAGCTTAAAGGTTACTGGGGAGAGTGTTCTTGCCAACAGCGCTTGCGTGAGATTTTCTGCCGACGGCGCTTGTGTGAGATTTTCGCTTCGGCGAACAGTTCAGCAATGATTGTGGAGAAGTATTTCTATTTTACGTAGGCTGTGTATTTATCATATTCCTGCTTTTACTATATGTTACTGTTATTTTAGGTTTTGTTATTTGACATGATTTGGTAGGTTATTTTTGGGTCTGCGAACACTCACAAAATTTCCCCATATAAATGGTAATTGTTTCTTTGCTTTATGACATTTCGGCTTATGAACCATTTCATAGGAACGCTCTACCGTCGGATGGCGGGGGGAACCTGTAAATGGGAAAGATGCCGTTAATGTGGAAAGAGCATAGAGGAAATTTGCAAGGATATTGCCACTGGTGGAGAGATTGAACAGGCTGGAAATGTTTCAGCATTTGAGTATAGGAAAATGAGGGGCCCAGGTTAGATCCGCAGATGTTGACACCCAGGGACTTGAAATCGCTTACTCTTTCCACTTCTGATCCGCCTGTGAAGACTGGTGTGTGACTGTGAGCAAGGTCAGAACACTAGAGCCACAGTACCTATCTAATCTGTGATGCCTTGTTTTACACTGTCATATCCAATATCCATTCTGATTTTTTTTCTTCTATTTTGATGTAATCCATGATTCCCTCTGTTTGCTTGGTCTGGATTCTTCTTGATCTGCCCCCCCCCCAACCAGTTTTTCATTTGTTTCCTCAAGTAAATCTTTGACAAACTTACCAGTTTGATTTAGATCTTGTTAGAAGATCAGACTTGTAAAATGGGTGTTATATTCCTTTTTAATAATCAAATATAAAAGCACTTTTTAATGTCCTTGGAAAACTTGGCTCTGCACTGAGCTGAGGCTGTGGCCTCCTCTGGTGGCACCGGGCTCCGAGTCTGAGGGCTACGTGGCATTTACTCGGTTTTGTGCTGAGCTGAGGCAGGGGCTGTGGCCTGCTCTGGGTTCCATAACGTTTACCTGGCTCTGTGCTGAGCTGAGGCTGCGGCCTGCTCTGGGCTCTGTAACGTTTACCTGGCTCTGTGCTGAGCTGAGGCTGCGGCCTGCTCTGGGCTCTGTAACGTTTACCTGGCTCTGTGCTGAGCTGAGGCTGCAGCTGTGGCCTACTTCAGCTGCTCCGGACTCTGTAACATTTACTCGGATCTGCGCTAGGCTGAGGCTATGGCCTACTCTGGCTACTCCAGGCTCTGTGTATGGACTCACTTTTGTTCTAAATACTATTTGCTTACTTTAATTTTTTGCATAATTTGTTTTTTCTTTCCCCTGCACTTTGGGTGTTTGAAATCTTTTTTTATGGGTTTTTTGGGTTTCCCTGTTTTGTGGCTGTCTGGGAAACGAATCTCAAGGCCATACCATGTATATTGATAATAAATGTACTTTGAACTTTTGAACTTTGAAAATTCTGGAAAGATTGTACATGCCCAGAAAGCTGAAATTCCCCCAGAGGCTGAGTCAAAAAATGTTGGTGCAGGTTATGGTTACTGGAGTTGACATGTCCAGTCAGACAAATGCCAGCTGATTCATTGCCCATATTTAAGATTCTAAATCTGCAAACACTGCAAACTTATTCTGAAGCCAGAAGCTTTTAAACAGCCAGGTTATTTGCTGTCGAGGACATCTTCAGAAGGTGATGCCCCATGAGGGACGTGCTGTCTTCTCATCGCTGCCGTCGTGGAGGAGGTGCAGGGACCTGAGGACACTCAGTGTTTCTGGAGTGAATTCTTCCCCCGAACAGATTCCTGAATGGTCCAAGAACGCTACCTTGCTATTTTGCTTTCTTGCATTAGTCATATACACTAGATGTTTCTTATTTTAACTTGTAATGTTTTAGGAAGTAGTGTTGCAAAGAGGTATGTTTCATGACGTTTGTTATTGATAATCAACCTGATTCTAAATCTAGGTGCATGGATAAGAAGGCCGCACCATCTTCGGCATTCAGTCAGTGTGCAAAAGACAAACTGTGCAAGTATAAAAAGAGAAGAATAATGCATATCTGTGTACATACATCTACTGATGCTTCTGGACACATCTTCAGTGATGTTCCTGGAATCATCGGGTGTTTCGGGTCTTTCAATATCATACAACCTCCAGGTGACCCAGCTGGGGCTGATCAGACCCTAGCTTGTATCCAGATGGCTAGCTACTTATGACAAATAAGCAATAAATATCAAGAACGGGAGTCCTTGAAAGTGAATCCGTGGGTTGTGCGGTCATTTTATTGATGGGCCAAGTGAAACGATCCTCTTTTGTTCAAGGGCCTGATGGTTGAGGGGTAATAACTGTTGTTGAACCCGGTGGTGTGAGTCCCGAGGCTCCTGCGCCTTCCTGATGGCGGCAGCGGGAAGAGAGCCTGAGTTGGGTGGTGGGGGTCCCTGATGATGGACGCTGCTTTCCTGCGATGTTTCATGTAAATGTGCTCATTAGTGGGGAGGGCTTTACCCACAATGGACTGGGCCGTATCCCCCCCTTTCCGTAGGATTTCCCGTTCAAGGGCATTGGTGCTTCCATGCCAGGCTGTGATGCAACCAGTCAATATACTCTCCATTTCATCCATAGAAGTTTGTCAAAGTATTAGCTAACAAGCTAAATCTTTACAAACTCCTAAGGAAGGACAGGTACTTTGTAATTGCACTTGCGTGCTTGGCCAAGAACAGGTCCTCCAAAGTAATAAAATTGAGGAATTTGAAGTTGCTAACCCTTTCCACCTCTGATCCTCCAGTGAGATTGCACTTGATCAAAGACTTCACAGCAAGCTTCTTGGAGACAGATTCCAGATGCTGGAAACCTTGCGGAACAGTACTGGAGGTACCTGTGGAGGGAAATGGACAGTCAGCATTTCAGGGCGAGACCCTTCATCTGGACTGGGGTTCCTTGACCCAAAATGATACCTGTCCTGCAGAGTTCCTCCAGCACTTTGTCACAAGTTTCTTTTACCAGCGTGAAGGCAGAATCCAGCTGTGGCAGTGAAAGCTTTGTAGGTAACCCAGAGGGCACTGGTGAAAGGTTAAGTTGGTACCATAGCTGGTATAGAAGATCATTTAGTGAGCACATATGGTGACTGAAATATATTGCACAGGGAAGATTTGAAGTGTGCAAGGTTTCAAATGGCTACATTCTGTTTATCGGTGATTAAAGGTCCTGCAATGAAATTCCCTGAATGTGAACTGGTTACAAACTCTATCCTAGATAGAAAAGGATTTACAAAACCTGATCAAACTGGGCAGCTTTATTCTGTTTTGTTTAAGTGTTCCAAGAGCCATGTTTACGGCTCCCTGGTGTCAGTGATTCAAGTCTTCTGGTAAGGAGCTAGCGCATGGTAGAGGGCAGCAAGTTTTATCACTCAGTCAGAACTGTGTCATAAATGTAAGCAGTGTCTAATTATATGGAGCACTTGCAGTTAGTAGTTTCAGTAGCTTCTGAAGAATAATGGGGAGAGAACAAGTTTTAATTGATTTGGAGATGCAGTGTGGAACAGACCCTTCTGGCCCTTCGAGCCACGCTGCCCAGCAACCTCCAGTTCTGGTCCTATGTCTTGTAGGTCACGGGGAGAAGGCAGGAGAATGGGGTTGACTGGGAAATGGTGCGGCAGACTCTTGAATCTTCTCTGATGGTCTTGCACGCTTCCTCCTTTGCAGTTTGAGCTGTGCACAAGGTACTTGCAGTAAGTTATGTGCTGAGCAAAGTGGCACCTAGAAGGCCTAAGGAACTGTGTCAGGGAGTTGTGTGCTCCTTAGCTCTATCACCAAGCCAAAAAGTGTGTTTTGGCAAGACTGGAAGGCTGTTGAAGACCAGATTAGCAGAATATTGAGAACAGAATGAAGTGGGATTGCTGAACACTGCCTAAAATGCTCATGTAGACCGAGGTTTGTTGAGACCAACATCCTTGGCAAGGAGGGGAATATCTACAAGAGAAAGACTGGGGAATCACTGGAGATGCATGTGGGGGGACCTAAATGTAGGTTCTAAGAGTGTAGGGATAATTCCATTCTGAGGCCACACGTTCCTAAAGATGGTTTGACCTAACAATTGACCAGTCAGAACAAGGCCAATTAGGAAATCAGATCTAGCCAATCAGGATCAAGTATTAAGCCCCATCTATTCCCTGCTCACAGGAGAGGGTATATAAGGAGGTGCCTCTCCGGGGACGTCACTTGATTAACTTGCGCCCGAGGAAGATGGCCGGGTTTACCGGTGAAACGTTGCAATCAGTACCTGTAAGTATGTCAAATCACAAACAAGAGAAAATGTGCAGATGCTGGAAATCCGAGCAACACACACAAAATGCTGGAGGATCTCAGCTGGCCAGCCAGCATCTAAGAAAAGAGCACAGTTGACATTTCGGGCATTTGCAGGAAAAACATGTTATACCAGGGGTTCCCAACCTGGGGTCCACTGACCCCTTGGTTAACTGTAGGGGTCCATGGCATAAAAAATGTTGGGAAGCCCGCATTGTACACTTTCCACAATAAGACACAGTCAGAACAAAGTCCACTAAGTGCAGCGTTCATTGACCTGCTAAACTGATTTTTCCAGTTCGAGAACTGAATGGTTGAAGGGGAAGTAGGCATTCTTGAACCCGGTGGTGTGGGACTTCAGGCTTCTGTGCCTCCTGCCTGATGGTAGCTGTGAGAGGATGGCATTGCCTGTAACATGGTGATCTTTGATTGATGATGCTGACAGGAGACAGCACGTCCTGCAGATACCACCAAGTGGTGGGGAAGGATATGCCAGTGATGAATTGGTCACAGTCTAGGCTTAAGATGGCGCTGGTGATGCCCAGCGATTACTTATTGGCGGCAAAATACAAAACAAAGAGAACTACTAAATACCTTATTAATGACACTTCATTAATAACGATCGATGCTAACCATAGAGAGGCAAGTGGAGTTGAGAAGTGGTCGAGGCGAGTGGTGGCGGTGATGGAGGCACAGGGAAGGCCTGGTCGAGCAAGTGAAGGCGGAGTTGGGGTTGATGTCTGATGGAATTAAGCAAGCGCCAGGCCAAATTAGGAAGGTTGGGTATGAGCTGAAGCGCGGCGGCTCCGAGAGCGAGGAACGACTTGATGATTGACCGATTTAAGCGTTGGGCCAGATTGAAAAAGTCAGGGTGTCGGGACCGAAGGTGAGTTGAGGGCTGGTTCTGCTCGCTGCTCCTTGACGTTTACTCGGCTCTGCGCTGAACTGGGGCTGTGGTCTGCTCTGGCTGCAGTGATGCCTGGCTTCGTGTCTTTCAGAAAACTCCAGTTCTGCTTACTTTTATTGTTTGCATACTTTGTTTTTTTTTTCCCTCTGTGTTTTGGGTATTTGACGGTCTTTGTTTTAATGGGTCCTTTTGATGTTTCTTTGTCTTGTAGCTGCCTATAAGGAGATGAATCTCAGAGCTGTATAATGTATAGGTACTTTGATAATAAATGTTTATGGAACTCTCTACAACTTCTTGCATTCCTGCAAATTTGAGACTACTGTACCAGACTATAATGCAACCAGTCAAGTTGCTTTCAGTGGATGGTTGAAACCTGATTGGCAGTGTGTCTTTCAATGTTGGTCTCTACTTGGCAGGCTGAGCCTCAAATATCGGATATGAAGGGTTATTAGTAATTAGAGATTAATGTTTATTAATGCTTGTCACTCTACTTGGGAGTTGGGTACTCTTGGGTTCCTGCAGGGGAAATTCCAAGAACCAGGCAGGATACAGGAAGTGTTTTTTTTTAAAGTATTGATTTTGTTGACTTTAATGCCAGCATGTACAGTTTCATGAGCATGAAGAAATCTTTCAAAGCTAATTTTGGAGCAAATACTTCCTTGGCTTGAAGAAGTTCAGGATATCCTCAAGGAACGATGCTTCAAAAAGGTGGCGTCCATCGCTAAGGCCCCCCCTCCCCCACCACCCAAGACGTACCCTCTTCTCATTGCTACCATTGGGAAGGAGGTACAGGAGCCTGAAGGCACACACTCAGTGATTCAGGAACAGCTTCTTCCCCTCTGCCATCTGATTTCTGAATGGACATTGAACCCATGAATACTACCTCACTACTTAATTTCTATTTTCACACTACTTATTTAATGTATTTGGTATATAGTTACTGTAATTCAGTTTTATTTCTAATGTTGTGTTGCAGTGTACTGCTGCCACAAAGACGGCAAATTTCATGACACATGCAGGCAATATTAAACCTGATTCTGATTCTAAACTGTTAATGATATTAAGTGCTAGAGGGGGAAACTATAACCGCCTAGGTCTTGTCATTTGCTGGGGAGGTTCTTGAATGTGTGACTAAGTATTTGTTCAAAGTTGGGCTGCTTGGGGTGTGCCAGTGTGAATTTGTGAAGGGCACTTTATTATGGAATAAACCTGCTGAATGCTGAGCGAATCAGTTCACTGTTTTGGGGAGGATGATATTCACTGGAATTTTAGAGGTTTTCACAGGAAAACTATTTTTTGCTAATCAAAAGGATGGGAATAATGGATGTGTAAGACATAGCAGAATTAGGCTATTCAGCCCATCAAGTCTGCTCCACCATTCCATCATGGCTGATACATTATAGTCATAGTCATACTTTATTGATCCCGGGGGAAATTGGTTTATTATCCCTCTCTACCCTATTCTCCTGCCTTCTCTCCATAATCTTTGACACCCTGACTAATCAAGAACCTATCAACCTCCACTTTAAATATACACAATGACTTGGCCTGTACAGTCACCCATAGCAATGAGTTCCACAGATTCTCCACTCTCTAGCTAAAGATTTCCACTTTGTCCCCATTTGTGGTGTGTTTGTGACGCAAACCGAGCTGGCCCTAAAGTGGCATAGGAGATGGTAAAGTGGTGTGGGGCTGCAGATGGGCCACAGCTGTTGTACTTCTTTCAGATAATCAGATGGGCTTCGGAAAAAAGGGCTGCGGAACTTGAGATTAGTTTGAGGAAGTTACGGTTGACACAAACAAAAAATACTGGATGCCAGCCAAGAGCAATGGTGCAGGAATGGCAGGGTCAGGGAAACTGAACAAGTTGGCATTAGTATGCTAGAGAGTTCAGGAGCTGAAGTAATTTTTATAAAACTTGTACAATTTTTATAAAGCTTTATAAAACTGTGTTCAATTCTGGTCACCTCATTATAGAAAGGATGAGGAAGCTTCAAAGAGGGTTCAGAGATATACCAGGATGCTGCCTGGATTAGAGAGCATATCTTGTTATGAAAGTTTAAGCATGCCAGGGTTTCTCTCTGTGGACTAAAGGAGGTCAGAGAGGTGACTTGATTTACAGCAAGTGTAGGAGAGACACAGGTGGAGTGGACAGTCAGACTTTTTTCCCCAGAGTGGAAATGGCTAATACAAGAGGGTATAATTTTAAGGCGATTGGAGGAAAGTTCATAAATCTCTAAGGTGTATTGATAATGGCTGGGCTCACTTGTCATGGGAGCAGCTGGTGCAGACCACAAGTCCTGGTGTTGTGACCCTTGATGCCAGGCAGACAACCTCTGAAGAGTATTGATAATGGCTGGGGTCATCCATCTTGTAAAGACACTGGTCAGAGAAGGTGATGGCAAACCACTTCTGTAGAAGAATTTGCCAGGAACAGTCATGGTCATGGAAAGATCACGATTACCTATGTCACACGACACGGCACAGCAGATTCTGTGGATGTGAATGGGACACCCGGATGGTATGTTGGCTCCCAGATGCCATGATCAGGGACATCTCAGATTGCATCTTGGAATGGGAGGGAGAGCAGTGAGATGTCTTGGTACATGTTGGTACCAATGACATAGGAAGGAAAAGCAAGGGGGTCCTGAAGAAAGAATTTAGAGAGCTAGAAAGCTGAAAAGCAGGCCCTCCAGGGTAGTAATTTCTGGATCGCTACCTGTGCCACGTGCCAGTGAGGGTAGAAGCAGGATGATTTGACAGATTAATGCATGGCTGAGAAGCTGGTGCGAGGGTCTGGCTTCAGGCTCTTGGATCATAGGGATCTTCTCGTCTAGGGGAAGTATGACTGGTACAAAAGTGACAGGTTGCACCTACTCCCAATATTCTCGCAGGCAGGTTTGTTAGAGCTGTTAGGGAGGGTTGAAGCTATTTCGGTGGGGGGTGGGAACCAGAGTGAAGGGACTTAGGATAGGACGGACGGTATAAAAGCAAAGATAGCGTACAGTCAGACTGTCAGGAAGGGTAGGCAGATGATAGGGCAAAATTGCAGCCAGTAGGGTAATTATCAGTGCATTAGGGATTCAGAATCAAAAAAGGTAGCAAATACCTTTGCGAATGGGGGAGATTTAAACAAGAGGACATGAGTTGAGAGTTAAAGGGCAAAAGTTTCGGGGTAACATGAGGGGGAACTTCTTTACTCAGAGTGGTAGCTGTGTGGAACGAGCTTCCAGCTGAAGTGGTTGAGGCAGGTTCGATGTTGTCATTTAAAGTTAAATTGGATAGCTATATGGACAGGAAAGGAATGGAGGGTTATGGGCTGAGTGCAGGTCGGTGGGACTAGGTGAGAGTAAGAGTTCAGCACGGACTAGAAGGGCCAAGATGGCCTGTTTCCATGCTGTAATTGTTATATGGTTACACAGTACTCAAAGTGTTATACCTCAATAAATGGAGTATACAAAATAAGGTGGATGATCTTGTTGCACTGTTACAGATTGTCGAGTATGATGTTGTGGGATGGTTGTAGTTGGGAGCTGAATGTCCAAGGTTACACATTATGTCGGAGGGATAGGAAGGTAGGCAGAGGGGGTGGCATCACTCTGCTGGTAAAGAATAGCATCAAATCAGTAGAAAGATGTGAAGTAGGATCAGGAGATGTTGAATCCTTGTGGGTTGAGTTAAGAAACTGCAGGGGTAAAAGGATGTTGATGGCAGTTATATACAGGCTTCCAAATGGCTGGAATGTGGACGACAGATTACAATGGGAAATAGAAAAGGCGTGTCAAAAGGGCAATGTTATGATAGTCATGGGAGATTTTAACATTGTCACGTACCTCGTGATGGGTTAAAGATTCAGCAGAAGTGGAAAACAGTTTGGAGTCCAGTATTGCTATTAACTAATGGTATTTATTAGTAACTATGCAATACAGCAATATAAATCTGATATATCAAACAGGTTAGCAATGATTAGATATGTATAAGTGTGGAAATATATGAAAACCAAGCTTCAAGTCTAGGGGTAAATAGATAGTCTTACAATGATGAGTAAAGTTCAGTTCGTGGTATTGATTTGAGTAATGATGGGGACAGAGGGAGGGATTTGAGTCTTCGGGTGAGCTGACGCTGTCGGTCTTCCCGTTGTCCTCCGAAATCCTTTAGAAGTCACCGAATGGGACCACAACAAAGGGGACCGTTCTTCTGTGGTGGAATAATCAACCCAAGCAAGGGTTGGACACACGAATAACTCCCCACCGGTCATACCTTTTTCACACTGCGAGAGCCACTGTTCGATCCACCTGATCGATCCTCCAAAACCCACCTTTTCTGTGGGCACAACAAAGCTCATTCAGTGTCCAAAACCATGTGTCTGTAGGTCTAACAGCTGATCTTCTATTTATCTCACCGTGCTGAACACCAGCTGTCCATCAAGTAGCTCCTCAATTCTCTCTCTCTAAGAACTTGGAAGCTGCTAGCATCCTTGTAGAAAGTATAAACAAACTGTGAGCAGTCTTCACCTCTCTCTCTTTCTTTCTCTCTTTCCATGGCAACCCAAAAGCTGACAGCAGTAGTCAGTGTCCTTGTAAAAGTGTAATCACAAGCTGAAAGGTAGACTCTGTCCCCTCTCTCTCTCAGCAGAAATCCAAAAGTTAGTCTCAGTTCTTTCTTGTGCCTTAAAATGACAATCCACAGCAAAAAGGAACCCCAGGGGTACATAAGACTAAGCAGCTTGATTGGGGAAAAATCAGGTGGGTAATGGATCAAGAAAGCGAGTTTGTTGAATGCCTATGAGATGGTCTTTTTAAAGCAGCTTGTTGTTGAGCCTACTAGGGGATCAGCTATGCTGGATTGGGTGTTATGTAATGAACCAGAGGCAATTAGGCAGCTTAAGGTAAAGGAACCCTTAGGCAGCGATCACAATATGATTGTCAACTTTAAATTTGATGGGGTCAAGTAAAGTCTGACATAGCAGTATTTCGGTGGAGTAAAGGAAATTACAGTGATATGAGAGAGGAGTTGGCCAAAGTAAATTGGAAGGCAATACTGGCAGGGATGACAGCAGAGCAGCAATGGCGTGAGTTTCTGGGAAAAATAAGGAAGTTGGAGAACAGGTGTATTCCAACAACAACAAAAAAAAACTCATGGCAAAATAGTACAACCGTGGCTGACCAGGGAAGTCAAAGCTAATGGAAAAGCAAAAGGGAGGGCATACAACCAAGCAAAAATTAGTGGGAAGATGGAGGATTGGAAAGGTTTAAAAATCCTACAGAGAGCAACTAAAAGAATCATTAGGAGGCAAAAGATGAAATATGAAAGCAAGCTAGCAAACAATATTAAAGTGGATAGTAAAAGCTTTTTCAAGTATATATTTTAAAAAAAGAGAAATGAGAGTGTATAGGACTGCTAGAAAATGGTGCCAGAGAAATAACGGGGGGCAAGGAAATGGCAGATGAACTAAGTGATTATTTTGTATCAGTCTTCACTGTGGAAGACACTAGTAGTGTGCCAGATGTTGAAGGGTGTCAGGGACAAAACTGCACTGAAGTGACAATAATGCAAAGGTCAAAGTAAATTTATTGTCAAAGTACGTATGTCACCATATACAACCCCCGAGATTCATTTTCTTGCGGGCATACTCAATAGAACAATAACTATAACAGAGTCAATGAGATCAGCCAGTGAAGAAATACAGTTAATGGGCTTGAATGTCGTAGTACCACCAGGCAGGAGTTGGACCATATGACAATAAGACATAGGAGCAGAATTAGGCCATTCAGCCCATCGAGTCTACTCTGCCATTCCATCATGGCTGATCCCAGATCTGACTCAACCCCAGTCACCTGCCTTCTTGCCATAAACCTTTGAACTTTTCAACAATCGGTAGGTTTCAATGAGATCCCCACGCATTCTTCTAAATTCCAGTGAGTTCAGGCCCAAAGCTGCCAAACGCTCCTCACATGTTAACCCCTTCATTCCTGGAATCATCCTCATGAACCTCCTCTGGACTCTCCAATGACAACACATACTTTGAGATATGGGGCCCAAAACTGTTGCCAATACTCCAAGTGTGGCCTGACTGGTATCTTATAAAGGCTCAGCACTATATCCTTGTTTTTATATTAGATTCTGCTTGAAATAAATGCCAACATTGCATTCGCCTCCTTTACCACAGATTCGACCTGTAAATTAACCTTTTGGGAGTCTTGCACGAGGACTCCTGAGTCTCTGATGTTTGAACCTTCTCCCCATTTGGATAATAGTTTGAACTATTGTTCCTAGCGTGAAAAAGTTGTGAAAGGGGGGATTGGTTCATAAGTCTGTTAATCAGAATCAGATTTAATATTACCGGCGTATGTCGTGAAATTTGTTTGTCTTTGCAGTACAATAAAGGGGAAAAAACTAAATTATAGTGAGAAGTGTATGTATGTAAATATATATAAAATAAGGAGTGTAAATATAGAATGTTTAAAGCGTAGTGAGGTAGTGTTCAAGGGTTGAGTCCACTCAGAAATCGCATGGCAGATTGGAAGCTGTTTCTGAATTGACAAGTGTGTGTCGTCAGGCTCCTGTACCTCCTTCCTGACGGTAACAGTGAGAAGAGGGCATATCTTGGGGTATGGTGGATGCCGCCTATCTGAGGTATCGCTCCTTGAAGATGCTGGGGAGGCTGGATCCCCTGGTGGAGCTGACCATATTTACGTCTTTCTGCAGCTTATTTTGATCCTGCGCTATATCTACCACCCCCCCCCCCCCCAATACCAGACGGCTAGCAGCCAGTTAGAATGCTTTCCACGGTACATCTGCAGAAATTTGCGAGTGTTTTAGGTGACAGACGAAATAAGAGCGGGAAAAGTGTGCGGACGTTTGGTCATTCGAGGTACAATACTGTGGGAAAGGAACTAGCCATGGTGACACGCACCCTTCAGGGCACTGTTCGCCTCGCTGCTGCACCGCGCGTTTGAAGATGGGCTGGGTGGTCGTGAAATATTAAACGCCGGACACTCCGTTCTGAGTTGGGATGTAATGTTGAAATTGTACAAGGCATTGGTGAGGCCAGATTTGGAGTATTGTGCACAGTTTTGGTCACCGAATTATAGGAAAGATGTCAACAAAATTGAGAGTACAGAGAAGATTTACTAGAATGTTACCTGGGTTTCATCACCTGAGTTAGAGAAAGGTTGAACAAGTTGGGTCTTTATTCTTTAGAACGTAGAAGGTTGGGGGGGGGGGGTGACTTGATAGAGGTATTTAAAATTATGAGGGGGGATAGATAGAGTTGACGTGGATAGGCTTTTTCCATTGAGAGTGGGGGAGATTCAAACAAGAGGACATGAGTTGAGAGTTAAAGGGCAAAAGTTTAGGGGTAACATGAGGGGAACTTCTTTACTTAGAGAGTGGTAGCTGTGTGGAACGAGCTTCCAGCAGAAGTGGTTGAGGCAGGTTCGATGTTGTCATTTGAAGTTAAATTGGACAGATATATGGACAGGAAAGGAATGGAGGTTTATGGGCTGAGTGCAGGTCGGTGGGACTGGGTGAGAGTAAGAGTTCGGCACGGACTAGAAGGGCCGAGATGGCCTGTTTCCGTGCTGTAATTGTTATATGGTTATATTGTTAAACAGTACGCTTGGCAACCCTATGTGACCTCGGGTCGGCGTGAAAAGATTCAGTACGCTGTGACCTTTATGATCTCTGTCCTGGCCAGAGAAAGGTCGCTGGGAGTACAACACTGCAAGAATGGGGAGCTCGCCCCGCGGATTCCCCGCAGCATCGCCCTTCCCCTGGACTGAGACAGCAAGGATCTCAATGGAAGAGCGAGTCTCTCCGCGCTCTGCTCCTGTGAAGAGCAGGCACCTACAAGAAAAGATGTTGCCAACAGGAAATCATTGGCTGACAGCGACGCCAATGAGAAGCTTGATCGGCCTTGGCTAGCTGATGGGTTGGTTACGATGTTGACCCGCACATTATATCTATCGCCAGCCAGTCCTTATTGGCAGAAGCGGCAATGTGCTTAACCAATCAGCTGCAAGACATACAAATCGGAAGGCTTGTTGCTTGGTTGTAATTTTAACTCTTTTCGGTCTTTTAGTATTTTCCCCACCCCCTAACTAACAATAAAATATCAAACTACATTATGCCCTCTATTACAATAGTTGCGCAAAACTATTTTTAAATTGCAGTTACCAAACAAAAACTTTTTTTTTTAATTTGAAAGGCAGTAACAACCCGTTTAAGAAACCGTTCAGTAAGTTAAGTGACAAAACACGAGGAAATCTGCCACTGCTGGAAATCCCACACAAAGCACGCGCTCAATGCTGGAGGAACTCAGCGGGTCAGGCAGGGTCTATGGAAATGAATTTTCGGTCGACATTTCGGGCCGCCGAGACTCGTCAGCAGGACTCGGGGTCTCGGCCCGAAACGTCGACCGTTTATTCATTTCCACAGACCCTACCTGACCCGCTGAGTTCCTCCAGCATTTTGCGCATGTTGTAGGAAGTGAAGTGAGATCGGTGCAAGTAGTTTGGCGTTTGAAGCAAAGTCCACAGATTTCTCCTGTGAATGTTCTCAAGTGACAAAATACACCGAATAATTTCCGTTTTCGGCAGATTTATTTCTCTCTTCCCCCGCTCCACCCCTCCTCCTTCCCCCCACCGCGAGAACATCTCTGGACAAACCCGATCAGGGTCTCAAGTTCTTAAAACATCAGTTTCTGCAACTTTTTTTGCAGCTCTGCAAACATTTCAAAAATTTTTTTTTTTGGTCTGCTAATTCACTGATGTTAAATACTATCCTCTCCCACCCCCCCCCCACCCCCACACACACACGCATAGAAAAGGTTGCATTAGGAAAAAAATTTCGTTAGAAAAAAAATAATTGTGTTAAAACCACTCGTGATGTTGTTTGCCGCGACCAGCCGGGGGATGGGGGCGGGACCAGTCAGGAGAGACTGACCACGGAACGCCGATTGGCTGCTGGCGGCAGGGAGGCGTTTCCTATTGGCCGAGGGGTGGGGGGGTGGGACTTCGCTGCCCTATATCAGGCCGGCGCAGCAGCTGGAGGGTCGCCGGCTCCGGGAGTTTCCTCTGCTGCGGACAGTAGGGTTTCTCCGGCCAGCCTGCCATGAGAGTGGCGGCCGCTTCCCTGCACGGTGGCGGCATGGACTCCGTGCTGGAGGACTATCTCACCTGTGACCATTGTAAGCGGGTCCGCCTTAAGGTGAGTCGCTGGTTCGGGGCTCACCTTCTCCAGGTGAGTTTCCTCGCCCGACCCCTTTGCCGCGGCTAGTTTCCTGCTCTGCATACCCGGGTCGTCGCCAGTCCAGCTGCACACGCCAGACTAACTCAGCAAACTGAACGAGAGAGTCTGCAGATGATTGAAATCGTGATTTAAACTGTTTTTCCCCCTCTGTCAGTGCTACCTGGTGCTGACTTCCTCCAGCTTTGTGTGTGTGTGAACGCACTCGGTCTGCGGGTTGGACTCGGCCGGTCCAGCACGCAGTGGGATACGGAGACCGCAGCACCCTCCGACTCTCGTCTCCACTTCTCCCGCGGAACTTGCGCTGCTCAGTGGGGGGAAGTGAGCGAGTACCCGTGTGATGTGCTGATAAAAAAGCAGTCTACCTTCAAGATCTGTGCTCAGCCCTGTCTCGGCGGTAGGTTCGGCTGTCCACGGTGCAGTGCAGGGACTCCGCCGCCCCGACTCAAACTCTTCCTGTAGCCCGCTGGCCGCACCAGCTTCCGCCCGATTTCGGATACAAGTTCTTCTTTTTGGTTTCCGGTATTCCTGTTACTGCATCTTGACTTGTGAGTGATCCTCTGGGTCTTTCCCCGCTTCACTTCCAACATACTCTGGTCGGGGACGGGGGGAAAAACCACTTCTCTCTCGGCTGTCCGGTGAGTTGTGTTTTCTGGACGATGGGGATTACATTTCAACTGTGTTACGGGTCAGCACGGGCGTCTGTTCGCCGAAAGCTGTTACAAAGCGGAGAATTATAAAGTTGTGTTTATGTCAGTAGGCGGACACGGGTAAAAATAACAGTATAATGTATATTATTGCTATTCGGTTATATGTATTTATAAATTAAATAAGTAGTGCAAAAATACAAATAAGAAGTAGTGAGTAGTGTTGGTGGTTTCAATGTCCACTCAGAAATCGGACGGCGGGCTGAAAGAGCTGTTCCTGAATTTTAGCCCTGCGAGCAGCTTTCAAGATGCTTGCTACGCTTAACAGCGGCGCAGTTGTCAGCTTCATCCACCCTGATGTTGAACATCAGTGGGCCAGGCACCTCCGCTCCGTCCGCCGAAAGCACAATTTCCCGGTGGCTGGCCGTCTTGATTCCGGTTCCCATTTCCGATCTGATATGTCGGTCCACGGCCGCTCAGGCTGGAGGAGCAACACCTCGTATTTCGTCTCGGTAGCCTTCAGCCTGATGGCTTGAACATCGATTTCTCCTTCTTGGCAATTTTCCCCTTCCCCTTCGCTCTTCTTCAGTTCCCCACTCTGGTATCTAAACTTTTCTCCTTACCTGCCTATCACTTTAACATCCTACCCCCTCCTCCAGATTCCTCTCCTATCGGATTCATTCCTCTCCAGCTCTTTACCTCTCCCACCCACCTGGCGTCACCTATCACCAGCTATCCTCCTTCCCATCTGCCCACCTTTTCTATTCTAGTGTCTTCCTTTCCAGTCCTAATAAAGGCTCTCTGCCTGAAACGATGACTATTTATTCCCCTCCATAGATGCTGCTTGGCTTGCTGAGTTCCTCCACTTTGTGTGTGTGTGTGTTGCATTGCCCTGGGTTTCCAGCATCTGCAGGATCTCTGGTGTTAAAGATCAGTCGTGCATTTAGGCTGTGCAATCTCTGAGTAACATCACGGAGCCCCCACCACCACCCAGGGCAAGCTGTCAGGAGGTACAGGAGCCGCGCCACCAGGGTCAGGAACAGTTATAACCCCTCAGCCATCAGAACACTGAACTGATCCACAACTTTTGGCCTTGCCTTCAATGACTCTATAACTCATGTTCTCACTATTTGGATAATTTGTATTTTACACACATTGGTTGTTTGTCCATCTTTGCTTTTCATTGATTCTATTGCTTCCTTGCGTTTACTATGAATGAATCTCAGGGTAGTATATGATGATGTGTGTGTATGGTGATTTGATAAATTTACTTTGAATACTTTGAACTTTATTGTTGATCAGGAGACTCCTCCATCCTGATCAAAAAGGCTCAACAGCACCTTTATTTCCTGCAGAGCATCAAGAAAGCTCACCTCTGTCCCAGGATACTGACGGACTTTTACCGCTGTACCATTGAGAGCATACTCGCCAACTGCATCTCAGTGTGGTATGGCAATTGTCCCAAATCGGACCGCAAAGCACTCCAGTGTGTGGTGAAAACTGCCCAGTGGATTATCGGCACCCAATTGCCCACCATTGAGAACATCTACCATAAACACTGCCTGGGCAGGGCGAAAAGCATTATCAGGGATGCATCTCACCCTAACCATGGACTTTTTACTCTCCTCCCATCCGGTAGGCACTACAGGAGCCTCCGCTCCCGCACCAGCAGGCACAGGAAGAGCTTCTTCCCTGAGGCTGTTTTCCTGCTGAACCCTTCATCACAGCGCTAAGCAGTATTGCACCCATATTGTACTGTCTCAGTACTTTTATATTTGTGTGCTGTAGCACTTTTTATTTGCAGTTATTTTCTAATAACACTATTCTTTGCATTTCTGGTCAGATGCTAAATGCATTTCATTGGTTTTGTATCTGTACTCGGCACAATGACAATAAAGTTGAATCTAATCTAATCTAAATTGGCAGCATGATTAGCCTTTCAGCCTGGGGCTTCATTTTCCCAGTATCTTGTTTTCTCTGCTTGCTTCCTGGGTGATTCCTGGAACTTTGACAGCTCAGCAACTTTGAACGCAGCTAAAAGTTTGGGTTGAGACTAGACGTTGTGGGAATTGGCAAGTCCAATGCTTTCCATCTTCCTGGGAGCTACTTCAATTCTGCTTTCTTGAACCAGCTTGATCCTGGACTTTGTTATCAGTCACAATATTAGTGATGTAGCTAAGTTGCTGCTTGGCAAAACCATTGACCCAGTACTAGTGTGATCACTTTAGTCCATAAGACATGGAAGCAGAAAAAGGCCATTCGGCCTATCAAGTCTGCTCCGCCATTCCATTAAGGCTGATCCCAGATCCCACTCAACCCCATACACCCTTCTCACCGTAACCTTTGATGCCCTGACCTAATCAGGGAACTATCAATTTTAGTTCTATACACACCCAAGGTCTTGGCCTCCACAGCAGTATGTGGTGGAGCATCCCACAGATTCACTACTCTCTGGCTAAAAAAAAAATTCCTCCTTACCTCTGTTCTAAAGGGTCACCCCTCAGTTTGGAGGCTGTGCCCTTGAGTTCTGGACACCCCCACCACAGGTAACATCTTCTCCACATCCACCTTATCTAGTACTTTCAACATTAGGTAGGTTTCAATGAGATCCCCACGCATTCTTCTAAATTCCAGTGAGTACAGGCCCAAAGCTGCTAAACACTCCTCATGTTAACTCCTTCATTCCCAGAATCATCCTTGTGAACCTCCAATGACAACACACCCTTTCTGAGATATGGGGCCCAAAACTTGACAATACTCCAAGTGTGGCCTGACTGGTGTCTTATAAAGCCCTCAGTATTATCTCCCTGTTTTTACCTTCTATTCCCCTTGAAATAAATGCCAACGTTGCATTTGCTTTCTTTACCACAGACTCAACCTGTGAATTAATCTCCTTGGAGTCTTGCAGGAGGACTCCCAAGAACCTCTCCACATCTGTAATTTGAATTTTCTCCCCATTTAGGTAATAGTCTACACTGTTGTTCCTTTTACCAAAATGTATTATCATATATTTCCCAACACTGTATTCCACCTGCCACTTTTTTTGCCCATTCTTCCAATTTGTCTAAGTCCTGCTGCAATGGCTTTACCTCCCCCCCCCCCACCTATCCTCGTATCATCCACAAACTTTCCCACAAAGCTGAGTGGAGTGTGATGTTCTCCGGGGTTTGTCTTTTGACGGCTCCTCAGGTGGCTTGTAGAGGGCCATCTGGGATCCACATACTCCGGTGCAGTTGGGCAAGAGCAAGTGGTGTCTGTTGTTAGCGGCTGGGCCTTTTCGCTGTTCAGTTTTTTCCTTTCGGAGCTGCCACTTGTTCTCTGCGGCACAGTAAAGTTAATTCTTGTGTAGCGCAGCTCTCTCTCGAACAGAGTTCCTCCAGGTGTATCTACTGAGTGTGATGGCTTCCCAGTTATTCAATCTAAGAGTCTGAATCCACCACAGTTGCTGGGGAATTTAAATGGAAGTGATTTAAAATGAAAGCAGCATATATACTTTCTGCAAGTCTAGGTTGACAAAGTAATTAACTAGTAACTGCCTGAGGTAAGGACAGTTGGATGAACAATATGTCTTGGCATCTTCACAAAGGAAGAAAAATCTGTTATATCGAACGCAGAACATTACGGCACAGTATGGGCCCTTCCGCCCACGATGTTGTACCGATCTTTTAACCAATCTAACCCTTCCTTCCTACATAACCCTCCATTTTCTGGGGGTTGGGGGACTTTGGGGTTCTCAGGTTTAACTGTTTTTCATTCTTTGGGGCACTTCTGTGTTTTTGTGGATGTTTGTGAAGGAAAAAACATTTCAGGATGTATATTGTATATATTTCTCTGACATTAAATTGAACCTTTGAGCCTTTGATTTTCCTATCATCCACGTACCTGCCTAAGTCTCTTAAATGTATCTAGTGTATCTGTCTCGACCAGCACCCCTGGCAGGGCGTTCTACACACCCACCACTCTCTGTGTAAATATATTTAAAAAAAAACACTGACATCCTCCTATCCTTTTCTCCAAACATTTTAAAATTATGCTCCGGTATTAGTCATTTAATCTCTACAGTTCTTGACTTTAAGGACCTTTACCAGATCCTTTTGCAGCTTCTGTTCCTGGAAAAGAATGGTTCTGACTTTTCCAGTCTGCCCACACAACTGAAGTCTTCCTTTTTTGTTATAAAACGTAAATAAATCTCTCATCCTCAAACTTGATTTTTCCTTGGGACTTGGAACCGGATAGAATCTTCTATTTGAGTGGCTCTGTCACATCCCCAAGGGGCCCCGCTACGAGAACGCAGCATCCATCATGAAGCGCTCTCGCCAACCAGGCCACACTTGCTTCTTGCTGCTGCAGTGGGGAGAGAGACACAGAAGCCTTGGGTCCCACATCAGGTTCAGGAACAGTTACCCCTTAACCATCAGGCTCGTGAGCTAATATAGATAACCACTTGCCTCAACACTGAACTGATTCCACAAATTACAGACTTACTTTCAAGGACTCTAGAACCGCATGTTCTCAGTATTGTTTGTTTATCATGTTTTTTTAATATATATATCTGCACAGTTTATCTTTTGCACACTGGTTGTCAGTTTGTGTGTTTAGTTTTTCATTGATTCTATTGTATTGCTTTGTTCGGCTGTGAATGCCTGCAAGGAAATGAATCTCGGGGTAGTATATGGTGACATAAACGGTCCATTCTTTGATCATCTACCTTGAACAGTCTGATTTTTAAAACTTGATATGAAATGTGTTTGGTGGCAGCAGTTCAATGTAACACATAACAAATAGCTATAAAATATTAAATTCAATAAGTAATGGAAAAATTGAAAAAAAGTAGTAAGGTAGTGTACAGGGGTTCATTGTCCATTCAGAAATCGGATGGCAGAGGGGAAGACGCAGTTCCTGAATCATTGAGTGTGTGTTTTCAGGCTCCTGTATCACTTCCCTGATGGTAGCATTGAGAAGAGGGCATGTCCTGGGTGTTGGGGGTCCTTAACGGTGGATGCTACCTTTTTGGGTTATCACCTTTTGAAGGTGTCCCCAATGCAATTGGAGCAAATGGCGGTGTTGGAATTTGGGAACAAAGCAGAAGGGGAGATTCCTCAAAGTGACTGGTCTCCACCCAAAGGTTACTCAGTCAATTTTGTGGGCAGCACTTGTCGGTCAGAAGGTTGTGGGTTCAAATCTCCCCCAGGGACTGGAGCCCAAAGATACTTTATACTTTATTGTCGCCAAACAATTGATACTAGAACGTACAATCATCACAGCGATATTTGGTTCTGCGCTTCCCGCTCCCTGGATTACAAATCAATAGTAAATATTAAAAATTTAAATTATAAATCATAAATAGAAAATAGAGAAATGGAAAGTAAGGTAGTGCAAAAAAACTGAGAGGCAGGTCCGGATATTTGGAGGGTACGGCCCAGATCCTGGTCAGGATCCGTTCAGCAGTCTTATCACAGTTGGAAAGAAGCTGTTCCCAAATCTGGCCGTACAAGTCTTCAAGCTCCTGAACCTTCTCCCAGAGGGAAGAGGGATGAAAAGTGTCTTGGCTGGGTGGGTCGTGTTCTTGATTATCCTGGCAGCACTGCTCCGACAGCGTGCAGTGTAAAGTGAGTCCAAGAACAGAAGATTGGTTTGTGTGATGCGCTGCGCCGTGTTCACGATCTTCTGCAGCTTCTTCTGGTCTTGGACAGGACAACTTCCATACCAGGTTGTGATACACCCTAGAAGAATGCTTTCTACGGTGCATCTATAAAAATTAGTGAGGGTTTTAGGGGACAGGCCAGATTGAGGCTGACGAGTGCTGCTTGTTGGGGGTGTTTGGAGACAGCTTCCACAGGTGACTAAATTAGACTATCGGAAGAGATTGGGTTCCCTGGGATTGTACTTGCTGGAATTCAGAAGAATGAGAGGAGATCTTGTAGTAAGAGATAAAATTATGAAAGGGATAGATAAGAGGGAAGTTGTTACCACTGGTAGGTGAGACTAGAACTAAGAGACATGGCCTCAAGATTCGGAGGAGTAGATTTAGAACGGGGAAAAGGAGGAACTGCTTTTCTCAGAAGGTGCTGAGTCAGTGGAATTCTCTGCCCAATGAAGCAGTGGAGGCTACTTCAGTAAATATATTTAAGACAAGGTCGGATAAGTTTTTGCACAGTAGGGGAATGAAGGGTTATGGGGAAAAGGCAGGTAGGTGGAGATGAGTCCATGGCCAGATCAGCCATGATCTTATTGAATGGTGGAGCAGGCTTGACGGGCCAGATAGCCGACTCCTGCTCCTATTTCTTGTGTTCTTAAAAGATTGGAGCTGTTTTGAACAGGAGTAAGGGAAGTTCTCTGGGCCGATGCCCTCACCCTAGGGTGACATCAACAGTCTTACCATGCTGTTATTGTGCATCTGTTCCTAGCATCACAGCAGTGAAGTTCAGAATCACCGAGACCATTGTTGTTGTTTGTCATCTGGATGATCATGTGGTGAACTGGATCAGCAAATTTGAGGATGACACCAAGACTGGGCGTATTAGTGGACAGAGAGAAAGACTATCATAGCCTGCAGTGGGAGCTGGACCAGCTGGAAAAATGGGCTGAAAAATTGATGATGGCATTTAATGCAGATAAGTGTGAGGTGTTTCACTTCAGGAGGACAAACCAGGGTAGGACAAGCATGATGGATGTTAGAGCACCGACTGATGTGTTAGAACAGAGGGATCTAGAAATACAGGTCCACAATTCATTGAAAATGGCATCACAGGTTGGTGGGGTCATAAAGAGAGCTTTTGGCACATTGGCCTTCATGAATCAAAGTCCTGAGTACAGAAGATGAGATGTTATGTTGAAGTTGTTTAAGACATTGGTGAGGCCTATTTTGGAGAGTTTTCTGGGCATCTGCCTACAGGAAATATGAGAGTGCAGAGAAAATTTACAAGGATGTTGCTGGGACTTGAGGATCTGAGTTATAGGGAAAGGTGACTAGGTTAGGACGTTATTCCCCTGGAGAATGAGGGGAGATTTGGTAAAGGTATACAGAATTATGAGGGGTATAGATAGGGTAAATGCAGGCTTTTTTGGCACTGAGGCTGGGTAAGATGAGAGCTCGAGGTCGTGGGTTAAGGGTGAAATGTTTAAGGGGTACATGCGGGGGATTTTCACTCGGGTGATGTTGGTGTGAAACGAGCTGCCTCAGAGGTGGTGGATGCAGGTTCAATTTCAAAAATTACGGCAGATGTTCCCAGCCCGGTGTCCATGGACCCCTTGCTTAATGGTAAGGGTCCTTGTCGTTAAAGAGGCTTGTAAACTTCGGTGAGTACATGAATGGGGGCGGGGGGGTCATGGTCCAGGTGCAGGTGGATGGGAGTAGACGGAATAATATTTCAGCATAAACTGAATGGGCCAAAGGGATTGTTTCTATGCTGTCGTGTTGTCCGACTTGGAGGCACTCCAAAGTGGACGTGGAGGGGTGTTATAAAGCACGGTCTATTCCCGTTGTGAATTAAGCAACATCGGAATGGACAAACAAGTCACATTTAACCACAGAGCAGGGAGTTTCTCAAGTTGTGGAGAATGAACTCAAAGGGTTCCAGCAGAGCCATGCTGACATGTTTAAAGGTAACAATAACACCTAGTTCTGTCTGGGTAGCCTCCAACCTGATGGCATGAATATAGATTTCTCCTTCCGCTATTAAAACAAAGTTTTCTCTTTTTCCCCCCTCCCCACTTCTTCATTTCCCCACTCTGGCCTCTCGCCTCTTCTCACGCTCTCTATCACCTCCTCCTGGGTCCCCTTCTTCCCTTTCTCCTCTCCTATTAGAGTCCTTCCTCTCTAGCCCATTACTTTTCCTACTTGCCTGTCTTCACCTATCACCTGCTAGCTCGCCTCCTTCCCCCTCCCTCCTTTTTATTCTGGTGTCTTGCCCCTTCCTTTCCAGACCTGATGTCCTGATGAAGGGTCTTGGCCCAAAACATGGACTGTTTGTTTATTTCCATAGATGCTGCCTGACCTGCTGAGTTCCTCGGCATTGTGTGTGCGTGTGTGTTGCTCTGGATTTCCAGCATCAGCAGACTTTCTTGTGTTAGTAATCCCCAGCGTGCGTCTGAAGCTTCCTCAAATGTGCACTGACATGGGACTGCATATTCCCTGTCTTTCCCAGAATGTGGGAGAAAATCGGCCCCGAAACTGAAAGGACAGCAAGGCCACATGATCTAACCACGGTGCTGTGCTTCTGGGTCATGTATCAGCCAAACCTAATGATGATGGTTGATTTTTCTTCCTGGCATTATTAAATCAGAAACTAAGTTCTGCAATGCAGAATCGAGCTTTATGATTTATTTCTTAGATTTTTGTGTGTGGCCACCTATCACCCTCGCTGCTATATCTCAGCGTTTGCATGGTCTCTCTATCCCTTAATGCTGTTGGAGGATATTACTGAAGGTCTGCTATTTATGAATTGGACTGCACTTCTTTCTGTTTTATATCGTTTATATTCTGTGTTTTTGTGTGTCCTTGTTGCCATTTGAGAGATTTAATTTGGCGCGATTTTAAGTTTTTTGTGCGGGGGGGGGTCGGAGTTTGATGCTCTTATTTCTGTTGTAGGATTTTTTTCATGTGGGTGGGGTTGATTGTGTTGTCATTCTTTCTTGTTGCAGGTTGGGGCAATTTGTTAGGTTTTAGGGTTGGGGGGAGGTAGACATTTTTCTTTGAACAGCCTCTATGGTGTTCTTTGTTTCTTGGCTATCTTGAGAAGACAAATCTCAGAGTTGTCATACATACTTTGATAATAAATGGACCTTTGAACCTTTGCTCTGCTGCTGCTTGCTCCCACAGTAATACTTCAGTCTTCAGGTAAGAACCCGCATCAACACTCTGGTCACCTCACTACGGGAAGGATGTGGATACTATAGAGAGAGTGCAGAGGAGATTTACAAGGAGGTTGCCTGGATTGGAGGGTGTGCCTTATGAGAATAGCTTGAGTGAACTTGGCCTTTTCTCCTTGGAGCGACGGAGGATGAGAGGTGACCTGATGGAGGTGTATAAGATGATGAGGGGCATTGATCGTGTGGGTAGTCAGAGGCTCTTTCCCAGGGTTGAAATGGCTAACATGAGGGAGCATAATGTTAAGAAGCTTGGAAATAGGCACTGAGGGGAAGTCAGGGGTAAGTTTTTTCACACAGAGTGGTGGATGTGTGGAATGCACTGCCAGTGGCGGTGGTGGAAGCAGGTACAATAGGGTCTTTTAAGAGCCTCTTATATAGGTACATAGAGATTAGAAAAATAGAGGGCGATGCGCTAGGGAAATTCTAGGCATTCTCTAGAGTAGGTTACAAGGTCAACACAACATTGTGGGTTGAAGGGCCTGTAATGTGCTGTAAATTTCTATTTTCTATATGCTAGGTTCAGAATTCATGGCTAGTATCTTGACCTCAATGAGTTGGCTCCTGTAGAGGTTCTGCAGATGCTGGAAATCAGAGTAACCCTTGCAAGTGGCATCACAGTACCTGCACAAGGCCTGGAGATGTTAAAGAGTAACACATATAAAGTTCGGCAGGTCAGGCAGCATCTATGGACAGGAATAATCTCACTGGAAAGGTCTCCGTCCAAAATATCGACTGTTTATTCCTCAACATTCCATCACCATGGATGTGAGTGCTACTGGACGATAGTTGTTAAGGCTATCAGAGGTTAAGAGGGACTTAGGAGTCCTCGTGCAAGACTCCCAGAAGGTTCATTCACAGGTGTAGTCTGTGGTAAAGAAGGCAAGTGCAATGTTTGCGTTTATTTCAAGGGGAATAGAATTTTAAAACCAGGAGATAATGCTGAAGCTTTATAAGACACTAGTCAGGGTGCTCTTGGAGTATAGACAACAGTTTTGGGCCCCTTATCTCAGAAGGGATGTATTGTCACTGGAGAGAGTCCAGATGAAGTTCACGAGGATGATTCCAGGAATCAAGGGGTTAACATATGAGGAGCATTTGGCAGCTTTGGGCCTGAACTCACTGGAATTTAGAAGAATGTGAGGGGGATTTCATTGAAACCTACCAAATGTTGGAGACACACTCAGTGTTTTAGAAACAACTTCTTCCCTTCCGCCCCCAGATTTCTAAACTGACCATGAACACTACCTCATTTTTTGCATTACTTGTTATTCTGTCTGTTTATTTATTTATTGAGATACAGCGCAGGGTGGCCCTTCCAGCTCTTTGAACCACGTTGACCAGCAATCCCCCAATTTAATCCCGGCCTAATCACCAGACAATTTACAATGACCAATTAACCTACCAGTCGGTAAGTCTTTAGATTGTGGGAGGAAACCAGAGCACCCGGAGGAAACCCATGCGATCAGAGGGAGAACGTACAAACTCCTTACAGGCAGCAGCGGGAATTGAACCAGGGTCAGCAGTTCTGCAAAGCGTTGTGCTAACCACTATGCTACCCTACTGCCTTCCTTATTGTAACTTGCAGTAATTCATGTATTTTCCTACAGTGGGGGAGTCTAAGACCAAAGGGCACAGCCTCAGAATAGAGGGGCGTCCTTTTAGAACAGAGATGAGGAATTTCTTTAGACAGTGGTGAATCTGTGGAATTCATTGCCACAGGCGGCTGTGGAGGCCAAGTCATTGAGTATATTTAAGACAGAGGTTGATAGATTCTTGATTAGTCAGGGCATGAAGGCATACGAGGAGAAGGTAAGAGATTGGGACTGAGAGGGAAATGGATCAGACATGACGAGATAGCGGAGCAGACTCGATGGGCCAAATGGCCTAATTCTGCTCCTATATCTTACGGTATTGCACTGCACTGCTGCTGCATAACAACGAAACTTCACAAATATCAGGATCGTAAACCAGATTCTGATTCTAGTCCTTCCCTTCAGTGTTGCCGTGTGAATGAGTGGTTAAGTTTACCGTCTGCGTGATTTAAAATTTCTGCCTCACCGAATTAAAGTGTGGCCAAGCTGCCGGCGAAATTTTGTCAGATGTGTAATAGAACAGAAAGGCAAGTTGGAATTGGTTTCCTAGAGTTATGTGAGAGTGCAACATCCCTGTGACTGATGTCATAAGCAGGAAGGCTGATGCATTAGCTACCAGAGTAATGAACCATTGACTAATACACATTCAGGAAGTCTCAGTTCACAAAGGCACTGCAATCTGATGAAATAGTATGTGCTTCTGAAGAGTGCTTTTGGGTTTCTTAAATATGAAGGGAAAGCTGTTGGAAATGGTGAGTTCTGTAGTGCTAATATCGCTATGTATTGTGTATGTGTTCAGAAATGGGACACAGAAGACAGCTTAATTGTCAACCCTCTTGTTCCAACACTTTGTGGGGCAAATTTTCCATTAACAAAGCAAGCTTGTAACTGTGATTTATTTGCATTTAGGATCGGAAGGTGAAGATACCTCGCCCTATTGGTCTGGGTCCAAGTTCCTTCATTCCAGCCAGAGAGGTATGCGAATTAAGTTTGAATTTTGAAGTTTCATTGGAATAATCCTTTAGGCACCTCAGCAACACAGTCAAAATGCCGGAGGAACATGTCTCTGTGTCTCTTTGGATTTCCAGCATCTGGAGACTTTCTTGAGTTTTTGTCACGTACACCTCTGTGCTGATCTGTTTACAAAGTGACAGATTTTAAACGGGAGATTCTGTCACTTTTTTTTTAAAAAAGATGTAACTTTCAATAGCCCTCGATATTGGGTGGCACGGTCCTGTAGCATAATACTATTGAAGTGACCCAAGTTTAATTCCCATCACTGCCTGTAAGGAGTTTGTACATTCTCCCCGTGACCGTGTGGGTTTCCTCCGGGTGCTCCGGTTTCCTCCGGCAGTCCTAAAACGTGTGGGTTAGCAGGTTACTCGGTCGCATGTGTGTAATTGTATGGAGGCATAGGGGCTTGTTGGGACAGAGGGCCTGTGTCTCTCCATAAAATAAAGGACTGGCTGGGTGCTGCCTGTCTCACAACTACAACAGAGTTCCACTCTAGTAGCTCAGAATGAGATCACTTGGCCCTGACTACCTGCATTTGTCTTTGCGGGGTGGGGGGGTGGGGCACGGTAGCATAACTGTTAGCATAGCACTAATACGGTCCTAGAGATCAGAGTTCAATTCCTGCCATTGCCTGTAAGGAGTGTGTGTGTGTTCTTCTTGTGACAGCGTGGGTTTCCCCCGGGTGCTCAGATTTCCTCCCACAGTCCAAAGACGTACGGCTTAGAGTTAGTAATTTGTGGACATGCTGTGCGGTGACACTTGCAGGCTGCTTCAGGCACGTCCTTGGATTATGTTGGACATTAACACAGACTGTTTTTAATGTACATGCGACAAGTAAAGCTAATCTTTAGGTACAACCGCAGTGATTGTGCCACTGGACCAGCTGGTAGGGGCCTGGACTATTGATGTCAAGGTAAGGTCAAATCCTGCCTTGGAGCTGAGGAGTTGTAAGAGTTTATTAGAATCAATAAATTCAAGGTCTGTCTTTACTGAAGGAGATGTAAGGTGCTCCAACCCTTCGCTAGTCTGCAGGTCACCCTTGGGCAAGGTGTAGCACCTGCTTAGCCCACCAATCAGGGTCATGTGAAGCCATGGGAGCAGGTGGTGGATGGTCGTACGAGCAGCTGGTGCACATCACAAGTCCTGGTTATGTGACCACTGATGTCAGGCAGACAATCACTGAAGAGTATTGATAATGGCTGGGGTCACCCGTCTTGAAAAGACACTGCCCAGAAGAAGGCAATGGCAAACCACTTCTGTAGAAAATTTTGCCAAGAACAATCATGGACATGTCTTCAGCTTTCTGGTTGATTTTTCACTGATTCTGTTCCAGTTACTGTTCTTATAGGTTTGCTGAATATGCCCACAAGCAAATGAATCTCAAGGTTGTATATGGTGATGTATGTACTTTGATAATAAAATTTACTTTAACTTTGGAAACATCATGAATGCCTAATTTTTACAGCATGGCCCATAAAGGTTGAGCGATAAGAATTATGAAAAATCTTAGTAATGAAACAACCAAACAAAAAAAATTATGCTTTGGCTGCTGGTCCTATACCAGCCAGGCCAAAGGGTAGAGGCCAGACCGAGTGGTCCAGCGGTCCTCCAGGTTTGGAGGTTCAATCCGTACCCGTTCGGCACTGAAGAAGTAACTCTTAACACTTCTCCTGAGGGCCTCTATGATCTTTGTTTGAGTCTCGGGAACAATTATGAATGGACAGTAGATGTTGACATCACCAGTAACATCCACTTCCCATAAACGAGGAGCAAACAGCTACAAGCCAAGATGCTGAGGAACTCAGCAGGTCAGGCATTGGAGGGAAATGGCAGCTGCTGTTTTGAGTGCTAGTGGGTGTCCACCATGTCCGACGATGACAGGAAACCTGTGCGGGAGAGGTTTTAAAGTGGAAACGCCATTGTACTGGAGCAGCCCCAGTCTCTCGATCTCAGAAGTCCGGGTCCAGTGGTACGAACAAGTGTCACAAAGTGGGGTCTTTCTTGGTTGGAGCAACACACATCAAAGTTGCTGGTGAACGCAGCAGGCCAGGCAGCATCTCTAGGAAGAGGTGCAGTCGACATTTCAGGCCGAGACCCTTCGTCAGGACTAACTGAAGGAAGAGTGAGTAAGAGATTTGAAAGGATCATGGGACAGGAGGTCCGGGAAGAAAGACAAGGAGGGCAGGGGGAGGGGAACCCAGAGGATGGGCAAGGGGTATATTCAGAGGGACAGAGGGAGAAAAAGGAGAGTGATAGAAAGAATGTGTGTATAAAGGTAAGTAACAGATGGGGTACGAGGGGGAGGTGGGGCATTAGCAGAAGTTAGAGATCCTCTCGTATCCCTTTTGCCAATCACCTGTCCAGCTCTTGGCTCCATCTCTCCCCCTCCTGTCTTCTCCTATCATTTTGAATCTCCCCCTCCCCCTCCAACTTTCAAATCTCTTACTCACTCTTCCTTTAGTTAGTCCTGACGAAAGGTCTCGGCCTGAAACGTCAACTGCACCTCTTCCTAGAGATGCTGCCTGGCCTGCTGCATTCACCAGCAACTTTGATGTGTGTTGCTTGAATTTCCAGCATCTGCAGAATTCCTGTTGTTTCTTTCTTGGTTGGGGTTGATGACCGTGACGTCTTCTGTGCCTTGTCGTGCCCTTCGCTCTCCACGGAGCGTTGCAGAGCCACCTTCCTGGCCGTTGGATCTCACTGTAGATCTCATCACCCAGACTGCCAGAGCTGGCTTCACATGACCCTATCTCACCAGGGTGTGAGCCCGCCTGTCGTTTTGAGTCTTGCTTACTTATTGCCCTTTATGCCACTGGCATTCAGGGCAACAACGAAGGCCCTCCGTCCCTGGCAGTGTTCAGGGCTTCCTTCGTCATGTCAGTAGCTTCCTCTCACTACTGTCAGTCATACAAGTCCCGGGTGGAGACTCAGGAATACCGTCCCATTCGGATGCAGAAGGATTCTTCATAGCTGTTTCTGCCAAAGGATCTCGGCCTGAAACGTCGACTGTACTTTTTTCCGTAGATGCTGCCTGGCCTGCTGAGTTCCTCCAGCATTTTCTGTGTGTTGCTTGGATTTCCAGCATCTGCAGGTTTTCTCTTGTTTGCTGTTTCTGTACTAGTTTTGTTTTTACCAGGCAGAGTTATTAGCCCTGAGCTGAACCCCCGAACCAGGACCACTCTTCGTCTGGCCTCTACCCTTTGACCTGTCTGGCATGGGTGACCCTACCAAGAGCCAAAGCATAAAGCCCTGACTCCAGACAACATAGCTCTCCAGGATATTGAGGCACACAAGCTTCCAAATCCAATGACAAATTTGTGGTCCATTTGGAGGAAGTTGAGACCTTTCATCCAGCCCGGTTCATGCCACAGATGCTGCCTGGCCTACTGAGTTCCTCCAGAACTTTTGCTCCAGATTCCAGCATCTGTGGTTGCTTGTCTCTCGTCGAAGCAGCCGGTCACCTTCAAGCTGCAATGCAAAGCAGAAAGGTGTTTTGTTTAGTCACATCCTGTTTTGAAGAGTTGCTCAGTGTCTACCTTTTTGCCCAGCAATTGCATCATATAAGGGAGTCGTTTGGCTGACACGTACAAAATTGTGGGCATGTTATGCTGGTTGGGATGTGTTGTGACTCTTGCAGGCTGCCCCTACACATCCTTAGGGTGTGTTGCTGGTTAATGCGAACAATGCATCTCGTGCTATGTTTTAATGTGTGATTAATAACTGAATCAGAAATGCTGGAGGAGCCCAGCAGCTCAGTCAGCATCTGTGGAAGGGAATAAACAGCCGATGTTTTGGGCTGAGACCTGTCATCGGGACTTGGATAGGAAAGGGAGAAAGATGCCAGAATAAGAACTTGTGGGAAGGGAACGCTTACAAGCTGGCAGCTGATAGGTGGATGGGTTGGGGAGGGACGATGAAGTGAGAAGCTGGGAGGTGATTGCTGAGACCGTGTGAGGGGAGGAAGGTGTGTGGGATTGAGGGGTGATGAAGTGAGAAGTTGAGAGGAGATGGGTGGACCGAGTAAAGAGATAAAGAAGGAGGAATCTGATAGGAGGGGAAGTGGACCATGGGACAAAGGGAAGGCGAGCCAGAGGGAGGTGAGGAAAAGAAGGGTGAGAAGAATTGGGAATGGAAAGAGAGGGAGAGGGAAGGAATTACTGTAAGTTAGAGAAACCGATTTTCATGCCATCGGGTTGGAGGCTACATAGACAATATCAGGTGTTGCTCCTCCAGCCTGAGCTTGGCATCTTTGTGGCAGTCGAGGAGACGATGGACAGACTTGTCAGAATGCGAATGGGGAAGTCACATTGAGCTGGGTATATTATTTTGGGTGTTCCTTAAGATTTGCACCATCAGCAAAATCTCTTGCTTTTTGTGTAGCTTGGCAGACCCAGTTTAGAGCCGAGCCTTCTGCTGTGCGCTGTTTTCCTTCTGTGTTTTATCATCCGATAATGACGGAATTCTGGAATAACTATCAGATCAGAGTCTTTCAGAGGAGGGAAAACAACACTGTGTATTTACAGAGTCTCATCACTACTGTTCTCGTTCAAACTAGTGCAATACTTTGCCAAGATGAGCCACCCTCAGGGTAGAGGGGCAACAGCTTTTATTCTGTCTGGGTACCCACCAACCTGATGGCATGAATATCAATTTCTCCTTCTGGTAACAAATTAGCCCTCACCCCTCTGTTCCGCACTCTGACTTTCTCACCTGCCTATTACCTTCTCCTTGGTCCCCTCCTCCTTCCCTTTCTCCCGTGGTTCCCTCTCTTCTCCTATCACATTTCTTCTTCAGCCCTTGACCGTTCCCACACGCCTGGCTTCACCTATCACCTTCCAGCTAGCCTCCTTTCCCTCTTCTCTACTCCCCCCCCCCCCCACCTTTTTATTCTGGCATATTCCCTCTTCCTTCCCAGTCCTGAAGAAGCGTCTTGGCCCAAATCATCAACTGTTGATTCTTTTCCACAGATACTACCTGACCTGCTGAGTTCCCCCGGCAATTTGTGTGTCATGCTTTGCTTGCTTTCTTCCCACTTGCTGCAGGTGCTGATCTAATCTTAAATGCGGATGCAGCCTCTCTTGATCGCTAGCTTTGGTTGCACCCTCAACACTCCGCCTTCTACTAATGCATACAAAATGCTGGAGGAACTCAGCAGGTCAGGCAGCAAGAATACAGCCTTCATCAAGAACCCCTCCACCCAGGTCATGCTCTCTTCCTGCTGCTGCCATCAGGAAGGAGGTACAGGAGCTTCAGGACTCGCACCACCAGGTTCAGGAACAGTTATTACCCCGAGGCTATCAAGCTCTTGAACCAGAGGGGATAACTGTAGTCACCCCAACACTGAATTGTTCCCACAACCAATAGACTCACTTCAGAATCGGCTTTAATATCTCCGGCATATGTTGTGAAACTTGTTGTTGTGCAGAAGCAGAATATTGCAACACACAATAAAAAAACTAAATTATGATAAGTATTAATATATTAAGAAAAGTTAAATAAGTGCAAAAAGGAGAGCGGGGGGGGTAAAAAGCTGTGAGGTAGTGTTCAGGGTTCAATGTTCATTCAGAAATCAGATGGCAGAGGGGAAGAAGCTGTTCCTGAATTGTTGACTGTGTGTCTTCAGGCTCCTGTACCTCCTCCCTGCTGGTGGCAATGAGAAGAGGGCATCTCCTGGGTGGTGGATGCCACCTTTTTGAGGGACCGCTGCTTGACAATGCCCTGGATGCTCCGGAAGCTAGTGGCCAGGATGGAGCTGACTGAACTTACAACTCTCTGCAGCTTAGTTCGATCCTGTCTGGTAGCCCTCACCACCTGCCGCCATAGCGGACGGTAATGCAGCCAGTAGGAATGCTCTCCATGGCACATCTGTGGAAATTTGTGAATGTCTGTGGTGACATACCAAATGTGCTCAAACTCATGAAATATAGCCGCTGTCGTGCCTTTTCTGTCGCTGCATCGATCTGTTGGGTCCAGGATAGATCCTCTGATGTTGACCCCCAGGAGCTTTCAAGGATTCTTTATCTTGGGGTATGTGTCCACAGATCCCTGAAAGTTGCCTCACAGGTGGATAGGGTAGTTAAGAAAGCTTATGGGGTGTTGGCTTTCATAAGTCGAAGGATAGAGTTTAAGAGTCGTGATGTAATGATGCAGCTCTATAAAACTCTGGTTAGGCCACACTTGGAGTACCGTGTCCAGTTCTGGTCGCCTCACTATAGGAAGGATGTGGAAGCATTGGAAAGGGTACAGAGGAGATTTACCAGGATGCTGCCTGGTTTAGAAAGTATGCATTATGATCAGAGATTAAGGGAGCTAGGGCTTTACTCTTTGGAGAGAAGGAGGATGAGAGGAGACATGATAGAGGTATACAAGATATTAAGAGGAATAGATAGAGTTGATAGCCAGCGCCTCTTCCCCAGGGCACCACTGCTCAATACAAGAGGACATGGCTTTAAGGTAAGGGGTGGGAAGTTCAAGGGGGATATTAGAGGAAGGTTTTTTACTCAGAGAGTGGTTGGTGCGTGGAATGCACTGCCTGAGTCAGTGGTGGAGGCAGATACACTAGTGAAGTTTAAGAGACTACTAGACAGGTATATGGAGGAATTTAAGGTGGGGGGTTATATGGGAGGTAGGGTTTGAGGGTCGGCACAACATTGTGGGCCGAAGGGCCTGCACTGTGCTGTACTATTCTATGTTGTATCTCATGTTCTCGTTGTTTATTTATTATTTTCTGTTTTGGTTTTGAACTTGCACAGTAGGTCGTCCTTTGTACATTGGTTGTCCGCCCTGCTGAGTCTGGTCTTTCACTGGTTCTACTGTGTTTCTTGTATTTACTTCGACTGCTGACAAGGAAATGGATCTCAGGGTTTTATACGCTGCCATATATATTCTTTGATAATAAATTTACTTTGAACTTCGAGCATCAGTGGGGCAGAGTCAACAATCAATGTTTAGAGCCAAGACCTTTATCAGGACTGGAAAGGAAGAGGACAGAATCTCCTTGTGTTTTGAACCAGTGACATCCTTGGCTATTTAAAAGTCATTGCCCGACTGACTACCTTGAGATTAAAAATAAATCTCCAGGTTGTATATGGCGGCATATACATACGTTGGTAATAAGTATACTTTGGATTGTGATTGTTCTAAAGTTGCATGTAAGGCAGATTTGTCTTAACTGATTGAGTTTTATAACAAGGCAGCAATTGTTTGTTTCAGGTTTTTCATTGGATATGCCTGCCAGTGAGACCTCCCATGAGTGTCTGGTTACTGAATCATTGTATGCTTTACCATCAATCCTTACGACTTGGCTATTGACACATGAGAGGGTCCTTCAAAATTCTAACAGGCACAACTAATTGTTTATGTGTTTACAAGCTAGCTTGCCAAAGGTGTGCTTAACCCTTTAATATTTTATGGTTTTAAACTACATTCATTGCTGATAAAATGGGTCTTCCGTGGGGATCCCTGTATTTAACCACTGGCTTGCAAGGAGTTTGTACGTTTTCCCGGTGGCTGTGTGGGTTTCCTCCGGGTGCTCTGGTTTCCTCCCAAATCCAAAGACGTACGGGTTAGAGTCAGTGGACACACTATTATCACAGGAAGTTCTGCAGATACTGGGGGGGTGGGGGCAAGGGGGAAAAGCAACACACACAAAACGCTGGAGGAACTAAGCAGGTCAGACAGCATTTGTGGAAATGAATAAACAGTCAACGTTTTGGGCTGAGGCCCTTCTTCAGAACTGGAAGAGAGAGCAGAAGTGGTTATGTTTTGTAACTTCAAAACATTAAATTAATTCAAAGGATGCAAACTCCTGCCACTTGCCTGCAAAGAGTTTTTATGTTCTCCCTGTAACTGTGCGGGTTTCCTCCGAGTGCTCAGGTTTCCTCCCACAGTCCAAAGATGTACCAGCTGGTTGGTCATTGTAATTTATCCAGTGATTAGGCCAGGGTTGCTCAGTATCTCAATAAATAAATAGCAAGATGGGGAATGGAGCCTGTTTTGCCCAAGTAGGCAAGATCATGGCAGTGAAAAGACACAGCCCTCCAAAGAATTTCAAACTATTTTATTGGACCAAGTCAAATGATGTTTCAATCGTAGGGCACTACAGCACTGAAACAGGCCCTTTGGCCCATCTAGTCTGTGCAAACTGTTGTTCTCCTGGTCCCATTGGCCCACATCCTGACCATAGCCCTCCATACCTCTCTCATCCATATATTTAAATTTCTTTTCAATATTGACATTCAACCTGCATCCACCATTTCTGCTGGCAGTTCGTTCCACACACTCTACGCCAGAGTGAAGAAGCTCCACCTAAATATTTCACCTTTCACCCTTGACCTATTTGGGTGGCAGGGTGGCAAAACATCTCTACTGAAGGAGGTGGAAGGTGGTCCTTCCCTCTGCTAGCCTGCAGGTCACCCTTGGGCAAGGTGTAGCACCTGCTTAGCCCCCCGATCAGGGTCACGTGAAGCCATGGGAGCAGGTGGTGGATGGTCGTATAAGCAGCTGGTGCACATCACAAGTCCTGGTTATGTGACCACTGACACCAGGCAGACAATCTCTGAAGAGTATTGATAATAGCTGGGGCCACCTGTCTTGTAAAGACACTGCCCAGAAGAAGGCAATGGAAAACCACTTCTATAGAAAAATTTGCCAAGAACAGTCATGGTCATGGACAGAGCATGATCGCCTACATCATAGGACACGGCACATAACGAGAAAACCCTTAACCAATGACCTAACCTTCTAGTGTGAGTATGTGAGACACCTCCTAAGTACTCAGTCACTCCTCTCAACCCTGAGATTCATTTTCCTGTGGGCATACTCAGCACATCGAAAAGTAACTATAACAGGATCAATGAAAGATTAAGTAGAGCATAGAAGACAACAAACTGTGCAAATGGAAATATAAAGAAATAGCAATAAATAACGAGAACATGAAATAACAAGGTAAAGAGACCCTAAAGTGAGATCATTGGTTATGGGAATATCTCAATGGATAAGTGTGATTATCCTCTTTTGTTCAAGAGCCTAATGGTTGAGGGGTAGTAACTGTTCTTGAACCTGGTGGTGTGAGATCCTGAGGCTCCTGTACCTTCTACCTGATGGCAGCAGCGAGAAAGGTGCATGGCCTAGGTTTTGAGGATCTCTGATGGTGGATGCTTTTCTATGGCAATGTTTCATGTAGATGTGTTCAGTGGGTGGGAGGGCTTTACTGGTGATATACTGAGCCGAATCCACTACATTTTTGCAGGATTTTCCATTAAAAAGGCATTGGTGTTCCCATACCAGGCCATAATGCAGCCAGTCAGCACACTTTCCACCACCTGTCAATAGAAGTTTGCCAAGGTGTTTGATGTCATGCCAAATATCCGCAGGCTCTTGAGAAAGTAGAGGCGCTGTCATGAGGCATTTATGTGAGGCGATTACATTTACACAATTACATTTATATCCTGATCTGCCAGCTGCTGCCTGCAGGACAGAGGGGCCAGGACATCCCATTTCTACCCCCCCCCCCCACTCCCATACTGTTTGTATTGCTGGAATCTGGCATCTGCGCTCCTGAACCCTGTGCTCCTTAGTGACTGCAATTCCAGTTTTGAATTTAACCAGTGGTTTTGAGCTCGACTGCTCCCAATTCGGTTCTTCCCGGACCATTCTTGTAAATTGCCTGACAGGAGCTTTCCAACCCCTTTTCTCGAAACCCTAATGCGTTGTGACTCAGTTTTGTATTTTAAAAAAAATATCCTGCTGTTCCTGTGCTGAAGAAAGGAAGTAAATAGATGATGTAATCGTGGTTCTGGTTTGCATCAGCTGAGTGCCTAGTTACTGGTTACTTGTCAATGCTACCTAATGGAGCTCCTGGCCCTGAATAAAATCAGACACTGATTGTTATCTGGATGCTTTTGCCAGTTCTGTTCAGTTATTTTTTTACGTCGGAGGAAGCCTTAGGAAATCTGAATCGGAATGGTAAAACAAACTGGCTGTGGCGAAGTGCCGTATCATACCTCTGAATTCTGCTGATTAATGTCTCTTCCTTGTGCAGTCTGAAGGGGTGCTTATCTGCAAACCGGTTTTTCCACCGAGGTTGGGAGAGATGAGAACCGGAGGTCATGGGTTTAAGGGTGAAAGGTGAAAATTATTTAAGAGGAATCTGAGGGGGAGCTGCTTCACTCAGAGTGCGGTGAGAGCTCGGAACGAGCTGATAGAAGTGGTGAATGTATGTTTGTTTGCAACATTAAAGAGAAGTTTGGATAGGTACGTGGATGGGACAGGTGTAGAGGGCTATGGTCCAGGTGCGGGTCAATGGGACTAGGCAGAATGGTAGTTCAGCTACAAGATATTGAAAGGCCGGCGTAGAGTGGACGCGGAGAGGATGGTTCCTGTAGTGGGGGGAGTCCAGGACCGGAGAGCACAGCTTCAGAGTAGAACGAAGTCTGTTTTGACAGAGATGAGGAGGAATTTCTTTAACCTGAGGGTGGTGAATCTGTGGAATTTGTTGCCTCATGGCTGTGAAGGCCAAGTCATTCGATATATTTAAAGTGGGGTTGATAGACTCTTGATTAGTCAGTGCGTCAGAGGTTATGGGGTGAAGGCAGGAGAACAGCATTGAGAAGGATAACCAATTGGCCAAGATGGAATGATGGAGCAGACTCGTCTAGACGGAAAAGCCTAATTCTGCTCCTGTGCCTTGTGGTTTATGGAAAATTGGGGGGGGTGGGGGGGGAGATGTCAATTGTCCATGCTTATCACCTTGTACACCTCTATCAAGTCTCCTCTCCTCCTCCTTCACTCCAAAGAGAAAAGGCCTAACTCACTCAGCCTATCCTCATAAGACACGCTCTCCAATCCAGGCAGCTCTCCTGGTAAATCTCCTCTGCAACCTCTCTGAAGCCTTCCACACCTTTCCTATAATGAGGTGACCAAAACTGAACACAAGTGTTGTCTAACCAGAGTTTTATAGAGTTGAAACATTACCTTGACGTTCTTGTATACCATTTGCGATTCCAGACCCAAAGATATATTATGCTGACCCTTCAGCCTACTGCTAGATTAATCTAGCATTTCCATCCTACATAGTGCCTCTTAAATGCCCCTAATGTTCCTGCCTCTACCACCACCCCTAGCAGCACGTTCCACATAACCCCCGTTCTCTATGTAAAATTGCTACCTCTGATAATCACCCTTTGCTTTCCTCAAACACCTTAAAGTTATGAATGGGGCAGCACGGTGAAGACCATTTGGCCCACCACGTTGGACTGACCTTTCATAACCTACCCTGACAAAAATCTTTCGTCCATGTGTCTAACTAGGGTTTCTAAAATCTCCCTGATGTGTTCACCTCTACCACCACACATGGCCACACATCCACAGCTCTGTACTGCTCTGACCTTTCAACCTTCTCCAAGGTCAATCCCTGCCACACAGTGCTTTATTTTTCAATCACCCACGCACCCACGTGCCTGTCCCTTCAATGTTCCCAATAACTCTGCCTCTACCATCACCCCTAGCAGAGCAATCCACACACCCACCACTTTCTGTGTATTTAAAAAAAATAACAACTTGCCTCTGACAGCTCCCTACGCTTTCCTCCAGTCATCTCGAAATTATGGCCCCGGTATTAGTCATTCCTGCACAGGGAAAAAGTGTCCATTCGATCTCTGTCTCTTATTACTTTGTACACCTCTGTCAAGTCGTCTTCACCGTCCTTCGCTCCAAAGAGAAAAGCGCCAGTTCGCTCAACCTTTCCTCATAAGACACGCTCTCTAATCCAGGCAACATCCTGGTAAACCTCTGCACCCTCTCTAAAGCTTCCACGTCATTCTCATACTGATGTACCCCTCTGGCTCGGCCAGAATGTGTTCGTCTAGGGGGAAACAACTCCTGGCCCCGCCAAACTGAAAAATCTCGTTTGTGTGGCTGCTGCGTGATGTGTTACCCAGTTACAAATCCGCACAGCAAAATATCAAACAGTACACCATATGCAATTAAATGATTGAACTTTATAAATCTTAATCTGGATAGAGGGTTAGTAAAGAAAATAAAAAGTAAAAGGGCCCATTTTAAGGAAAACGTCTATTGCGCATCATTGGAGTTCACTGTTCGTTCATTTGTTCCCGTCAACCTCCGAGCGTAGCCGACCCTTGGACCCTCGCTCCTCAGTCCACTCAGTCCGGGGGCGGGGGGGGGGGGTCTTCCGACTCTCTCCATTCGCATCCTCTGTCTCCATTGCTCCCTGACGAAAGATCTGAAACTCTCTCTTCCAGACTCACAAGAACAACATTTCTCCCATTGGATAACATACATTCCAAAGCCCCGTTATCTCTAGTCGTAACCCAAACATTGCTGCTACAGAGAAACCATTACATTATCAGTGGAACATTATATAGAAGCCATTGCATTAGCCCTAGCAGTGAAACCTTGCAGTGTGTTACAATGAAGTGACCAGAACTTAGCAAAATAGTCCAGATTAGTTTATCATGTGCAGCAGGTTGCAATGATACTTCTTGCCCACTCAGTCCTGAGCGACTCCAGTGAATAAATGGAGACAAACTGCAGAAGCTGGAAGTATAGAGCAACGCAGGTAACACTGGACGATATTGGTCTATATTCTTGAGAAGGTGGGCCAGGCAACATCTACAGTGGGAAATGAACAGTTGATATTTTGGGCCAAGGCTCTTCAAGACTTGAAAGGAATGGGGCAGAAGCCAGAATAAAAGTATTTGTGGGGAGAGGGGAGAGCACCAGCTGACAGGTGATAGGTGAATCCAGTGGGAGATGGGGAAGGTGGTGTCAACTACTATTCAACCAGGTCTTCTAAATAGACAGTAACAAGCTCAGTGGATCAGATTATAAGCATGTTTATTACTTGCAATAGATGTCCACCTTAAGTCGTTGGTAGGTAGCTTCAATTTTGCAGCTCAAAACAGATCATTTTTATACGTTTACAGAGTCTAGTAATTCATCAACTTCATGTCTTTTAGTTCGTTCCATCCCTTAATTACATTCCCGTCTTTTCTTGCATCCATCTTGAATGAGCTACGTTTGGCTTTGAGGCTTCTCTCCCCCCCCCCCCCCATCCCAACAGCAGTGCCCTGTTTTTCTCTGCTTTCAGTTGTGCAATGCCAAAACACTCCCTGCTCCAAATCGCAAACTCTTGCAAGCTTCTTAGAACAACTACGTCAGCAAATTAGCACAGCACTCTGGGATCACACAGGTTCCGTTTTGCTGCATTGCATTTTACAGAGGTAATAAATTCATAGAGACTTCAGGGCTACAGTTGAGTGGTGGAGGGTTTACTCTTGTTCAAGGGTTTCCTATCTGGGGTCCACACAAACGAGAAAGGTAAGGGTCCACGGCATGAAAAAGGTTGGGAACTCAGGCTCTAGTACGTAAATGGTGTGGCGGCTGGTCCATGGAGTATATTTGAGGTAAAATGAGAACAGGTTTTTAGAGGGGCATTGGGTTAATGGTGCTGAAGGCAAAATATTAGCGACAAACTTGTCAAATGACGACCGTAGTGTGTTCTAACATCCTTTACTGTCTAGATTCTGAAAGATTTTGGTTTTACAGCCACACTGCTGAACACGAATATGAGTTGTTTGTTTGGACAGTGTAACGTGTTTAATTCTATTCTGTTCCAGATTCTACAGGACAGCCTAGAGGAAACGGAACGACAACTCTTTATTGAAGCCTTTGTGTCCACTGGCCGACTGGACAATGTAACTATGGTGATGGGCTTGCACCCGCAGTATCTCGAAAGCTTTTGGAAAACTCAGTACTATCTCCTGCAAATGGATGGGCCGCTGCCCTATCACTATCGGCATTACATCGGTTTAATGGTACGTTGGCCTTGCCATTCTCGTCTGTCTGTATTGGCAACGCTTTATGTGCTAACTGATAAACGTTAGAAAAATCGCCATTGTGTCTTTGTTTTTGTAATACCAAGATTAAACGTGATATGAGGTTTATGGTTGGGCAGCAAGGTAACACACACAAAATGTTGGAGAGACTCAGTAGGTCACAGCATCTATGGAAGTGAATAGATAGTCGACTTTTCGGGCCGAGACCATTCATCAGGACTGAAAAGGAATGGGGGGGGGGAAGCGAGATACCAGAATAAAAAGGTGGAGGGGTGAGGGGAAGGAGGACAGCTGGAAGATGATAGGTGAAGCCAGGTGGGTGGGAAAGGTAAAGGGTTGGAGAAGAAGGAATCTCATAGGAGAGGAGAGTGGACCATAGGGTAAAGGGAAGGAGGAGGGGACCCAGAGCAGAGGTGATGGGCAGGTGGGAAGAGGTAAGTGGATAGATTGAGGAACAAAAGAAAAGGGGAGGGGGGAGAGAATGTGTTTTTCTTTTTAAGCAGAAGGAGAAATGGGTATTCATGTCATCAGTTTGGAGGGTACAAAGAGAAAATGTACAAGGCGTTGCTCTTTCTACCCTGCGGTGGCCTCATCTTGGCACATGTCAGAACAGGAATAGGAATTGGAATTAAAATCCTTGGCGACTGGGAAGCTCCGCTTTTGGCGGTTGGAGCGGAAATGCTTAACCTAATTGATAATTGGTTTGTTAAAGATTGCATTTCATAGAATATTACAGCACCATGCAGGCCGTTCAGTTAACAATGTCGTGCCATCCTTCCAGCCTACTCCGAGATCAATCTAACTCTTCATGTTTCTATCATCCATGTGCCCATCTGCTCTGCACCCTCTAAAGCTTCCACATCCTTCCTATAATCAGGCAACCGGAACGCCAAGAACAATATTCCAATTGTGGTCTAAGGTTGTTGTAAAGCAGCAACTGTACTTGGTAGCTCTTGAACTCAAACTCGCGCAGGGGAGCGGGGATGACTGGAAGAATTGGATCAGCCCGTGATTGAATGGCAGAGCAGACTCGATGGGCCGAATGGCCTGCTTCTGCTCCTGTATCTTATGGTCTTGTATATTGGTTTCTTTTCCTAGGCAGAAGTGAGTGACAGTGGAGTTGTTGTATCTCTGATTGTTTTCTCATCCTTGTGGTTCTTCTGGGAGTCAGGGATGCCCATTCCAAGATTTCAGTTTATTTTAGAGTACAAACAACGGTACAAATGCTAAGCAAACTAAATAAAGAGCTGAGAAACGATGCTGAGACAAAAGAATAAAGATGGCACTTGTGAAAAATCTATCACTTTTATAGTAAGTAAGAGAAATTCTTTAGATAGGAATGAGCTAGTTAATAGGGCTACATAATTAAAACAATTATATCATGCGGGCAACATGCTAATAGTTAGCCAATAAAAGAATTGGGTGATAAACCGTTAGTTTAGCTGCTATACTGCCTTCTGCCAGTGAGTGTGAAAAGTACATGAGTTTGTTTTAAAAAGTACAAATCTTATAAAAAGTATTATTTTAAAAAAAATATGATTTCCAATAGAGTTGGGGGGGTGGCTTGATTTCGTGATGGTCTGAGTTGCATCTTTGTGGGTGGTGGAGGTGGGAGGGGAGGTGTGGTTTATGAAGTGATATGTTGGAAAATAGACTAGGGTTTTAGATGCAGGATTGGCACTGGTTTCAAGTTGAAACAAATTTCATATGGAATCGGGAGGCTATTCAGCCCTTCAGTCTGCTATGCCATTCGAAGTTTGTGTGTGTGCTTTTACCTCATTATTCTCCACTGGCATGGGAGCATAGTGGTTAGCACACTGGTTTCCAGTTCCAGCGACCCGGGTTCAATACCTGCTGCTGCCTGTAAGGAGTTTGTCTGTCCTCCACATGGGTTTCCTCCCACAGTCCAAAGACCTACTGGTTAATTGGTCATTGTAAATTGTCCGGCAAGTCACAGATACTGGGGGTTACTGGGCAGCATAGCTCAAAGGCCGAATCTCAATAAATAAATCTCCATGGATTCCTGAGCTATTTGGAAATCTAGTGATCCCTGGTTAGTGGATTCAATACGACCTCCAAGAAATGCTGTGTAGAATTCTGAAGTTCCTATTTCGTTATTTCACGACGCAGCACGGTAACAGCCTCGAGCCCTTGTTGCCTAGTTACACCCATGTGATCAATGAACCCTTCTGCCTGTACGTCTTTGGACTGTGGGAAGAAACCAGAGCACCCAGAGGAAACCCACATGGTCATGGGGAGAACGTGCGAACTCCTTACAGACAGCGGCAGGAATTGAACTTGGGTCACTGGAACTGTAATGGTGTTGCGCTAACCTCTGCGCTAAATTTGTTTGGTCTGTTTCGGGGTTGGTGTTGGAGATGCTGACAACTGCTTGTAGAGCCAGGGTGTGGTTTTTGTTTCTTAAATCGACGGTGAAATGTGCGGCTGACTGCCTCCTCCCCGCGTCTCACTGCAGGCCGCCGCCCGACATCAGTGCTCCTACCTCGTCAGCCTTCACATCAATGAGTTCCTCCAAGTCGGTGGCAGTCCCGAGTGGCTGAACGGGTTGAACTTCGTGCCGCAGAAGATGAGGAACCTCAACGAAATCAACAAGATCTTGGCGCACAGACCCTGGCTGATCACAAAAGAACATATAGAGGCAAGTCACCAGCAACATATTCAAGTTAGTGTATACTAATGAACAACTGTCTGTTGAGTCCTGATTAAATGTGGAGGTTAGTAATTAGCAAGTGGTTTCATATTTGGAACAATTCTGGAAGATGTTGCTGTTCCCACCTTGCTCGTACATGCTCCAGACTAATTGGAAGCAGCACACACAAAAAAATGCTGGTGAATGCAGCATCTTTAGGAAGAGGTACAGGTTTAGTATCACTGGCGTATAGGACTGGAGGACACAGACTCAGAAAAGAAGGGTGTCCTTTCAGAATGGAGATGAGAAGGAATTTCTTCAACCAGGGGGTGGTGAATCTGTGGAATTCATTGTCACAGGAGGCTTGGAGGCTAATTTGTTGGCTATATTACAGGCGGAGGTTAATAGGTTCTTGACTAGTCAGGGAGAAGACAGGAGATTGGAGCTGAGAGGGAAATGGATCAGCTACGATGAAATGGCGGAGCAGACTCGATGGGCCAAATGGCCTAATTCTGCTCCCGTATCTTATGGTACGTCGTGAAATTTGTTGTTATGGCAGCGGTACATTGCAGTACCTAATAAAAACTGAAATCACAGAAAGAAGTATGTATATATATTTTTTTTAAATGTTAAATTAAGTAAGAGGGCAAAAAGAGAAGGGGGGAACCAAGTAGTGAGGTAGTGTTCAAAGGTTCAATGTCCCATTCAGAAATTAGATGGCAGAGGGGAAGAAGCTGTTCCTGAATCACTGAGTGTGTGCCTTCAGGCTCCTGTACCTCCTTCCCAATGGTAGCAATGAGAAGAGGGCATGTCTTGGGTGATGGGGGTCCTTAATGAATGGATGCCACCCTTTGGAGGCATCGCCCCTTGACGTCCTGGATGCAGGGGAGGCCAGTGCCCATGATGGTGCTGAGTGAGCTCACAACTTTCTGCAGCTTACTTTGATCCTGTGCAATGCCCCCCACCCCCCATACCAGCCCATTAGAATAATCTGTCATGTAACAGACCATACTTCTTGATAGCATTAACGGAATGCCTGCAGTGTCCTCCTTGTGCTGCTTTGCCTATTTGAGGGAGTAAATGCGGCTCCCACTAAACGGAGAGCACACTGAATGGTGTCTGCGACTCTTCGTGCAGTCCCTTGCGGTCACGGGCCGAGCTGTTGACGTACCAACTTGTGATGCATCCAGATCAGATGCTTTCCACAGTGGATCAATCGGAAATCAAGGGTCAAGGCAGCTTGCCAAATTTCTTTAGACGTACTTAGCATTTCACAGACACACCGTCCGATAAGCAAAAATAAACGAGATTCTCCAGATGCTGGATACCCAAGCAAAGTGCTGGAGGAACTCAGCAGGTCAGGCAGCATCTGTGGAAATGAATAAAGAGTCGACGTTTTGGGCCGAGCCCCTTCTTCAGGACTGAGAATGAAGGGGGCAGAAGCCAGAAATAAGAAGGTGTGGGGAGAGAGGAAGTAGTACAATCTGGCAGGTGAGGTGTGGGCGAAGGTGGTTGGGTGGTAGAGAAGCTGGAAGGTGATAGGTTGAAAAGGTTAATGGGCTGAAAAAGGAATCTGACAGAAGAGGACAGTGGACCATGGGAGAAAGGGAAGGAGGAATGGTGCCATAGGGAGGTGATGGGTATGTGAGGAGAAGAAGGGGTAAGGGAGGAACAGGAATGGGGAAAATAGGAAAAAAAAGAGGATGAGGGGAGAAATTACCACAGCCGCCCCTTAATGGTATTGGTCCATGGCATAAAGTTGGGAACCCCTGAACTAAATGTTGAGCAAACTAAGGCTGTTTTCTCTGCAGTGCCCAAGGTTGAGAAGAGACTGAAGTTTATAAAATCAGGCATAAAAGTAGGTAGCTGGTGTCTTCTCTCAGGGTCAGTGTCAAAGACTGGAGGGTGTACATTTAAGGTGAGGGGTGGAAATTTCAAAGTTGTGCCGGGCAAGTGATTGTCTTTCGTGACGGATGCCTGGAATGCAGTGCCGAGAGGGCTGGTGGAGGCAGATTTGACAAAGCTGCTTGTTATGAGGAAGCAGGTTCTCGGGTTTGGTGAGCGAGGCAGAAGACACAGATTACAAATAAGCAGATTAATCACTTATTTACGATCAGTAAAACATTCGAGCAAACGTTCAAGCCGGGAGTTTGAGAAACCGATGTTTATGCCGTCGGGTTGGCGGCCACCCAGATGGAATATGAAGTGTTGCTCCTCCATCCTGAGTGTTGGGGTTTTTTTTTGCTCCAGATTCCGGCATCCTTGTGACAACAATCTGCTTTGTGTCCCTCCAGAACCTGCTGAAGACCGGCGAGAGCAGTTGGTCACTCGCTGAGCTGATCCACGCTGTGGTCCTCCTCTCACACTACCACTCACTGGCCTCCTTCGTCCTGGGCTGTGGCATCAGGCCGGAACCGGACCAGGATGGCGGCTACACGTTCAGACCTCCCTCTCCAGGCAGCTGTCACTCAGACAGCCCCTCCAGCAGCAGCTCAGAGGAGGCTATAAACTACACCGTAGTAAGTGAACCTCTACATACAACTACACTCTACCCCGAGCCCTGTGTAGACCAGATTCCCAGCACCAGTGTTCTCCGACACTTTGCAATGGGCTTGAATTTGGTTCAAGATTGGCAACAGATTCTCTTGGAGAATATTGGACATATTTTGAGATAATTTTAATGTACATTTAAGAAACTCTTAGCTAAGCACATGGATGATAGAAAAAAAAATGGAAGATTTTGTGTTGGAAATAACTTGTAGCTTGGGTGGCGGACGGTTTGAGTTGGTCTCTGATCTTGACAATCCATTTGCAAATGTTTCGTCTCCACCATACGAGGAGGCGATCATCAGTGCGCTGTTCGCTTGTGGTGTGCCCTCCGAATGCCTGGCCTTTATATACTTACCTATCAGCTGATTGGTCGTCACTACTCAATTGTGACCTAGGGAGGCGGTCTCTTTGCTGATTGGTTGCGTGGCTACGTCTGTCACTGTGGCCTGGAATTCTGCCTGCATTGGCTTATAAGTAGGATCGAGGCCTGCATGTCTGTTACAGGACTGTTCGCGGGAAAACAGCGCTTCCAGGAATTCTTTTGCGCGTGTTTGCTTGTGCCATAACTTTCACTGAGGGCGACGTGGGAGGGAAGGGCTAGGCTGACCTTGGGGTAGGTTAAAAAGCCGGCACAACTTTGTGAACTGAGAGGCCTGCACTAAGGTGTAGCATTCCATGTTCTGTCCCATCTCTTAACCAAAACTAACCTTACCTGGAGGCATAATTTTAAAGTGATTTGAGGAAATTAATTGGTGGGGGGAATGTCAGAGCCAAGTTCTTTTACACAGAACGAAGCAAGTGGTTGGAATACCCTGCCGGGGTGGAGGTAGAGGAACTTAAATGAGAGACACTTTAAGAGACGATAGGAATAGGCATGTGGATGATAGGAAAGTGGTTGGATTGATCTTGGAAGGGGTTAAAAGTTCAGCACAACTTTGTAGGCCGGAGGACCTGCACTGTTCTGTCTTCTGAATTTGCACAAGTCACTTAGTGAATTGTGAAGCTCAGCCTTTGCTTAAAGGAGAGGTTGAACTAGATGGGTTCCCAGTCAGGGGTCCACAGCCTCTGTGCTTAATGGTCCATGGCATAGAGTTAAGGACCCCTGGATTAGATGTTGAACAGACTAGGGCTGTTTTCTCTTGTTACGTACCCCGTAACTGGGTTGCCAAACCAGCAGAAATGGATCACTCAGTTGGAGTCTGGAGTACTAGAACTAAGAAAGTTTTATTAAAGAAACAAGCAACACAGTAATCGAAAGGATAATAAATGCAACAGTTCAGTGATGATAAACACACATGTGCACAGAATTAAGATAACAGCATCAATCAAGCTCTATCGTTGTCTAGGGGTAAATGACCAATTTCAAAATGACTCAAAGTTCAGTCCAGTTTAGTAGTTCAGTTCGCAGTAATCGTTGCCATGGCGGTGGACAACGTGGGGGAAGAGAGAGATAGAATAGGAACAACTCATCATTCAGAACGGCTTCACTCACAGACCAGCAAGATGGCTCACCGACCAGCGAGATGGCTCACAAACAGCTTTTGGGCAGGTCCTTGGTGATGTCACCTGAGGTCACCGACTGTGACCCCTCCTCCAGATGCGGTCGATCCTCTGCAGTGAACCCGGCACCCAGGCAAGGGCGGACACACACCGGGTTCCCGCTGATCGTACCTTTCCACCCTTGTCGTTGTCTGGGACTTCTCACCCACTCGTGAGAAGCGCACCGCTTCCAGGGTCTCGTTACCTCGGGTGGCGTGTGTGACTGTCTTAGCGAACCTGTCCCTTTTTATCCCCCTGCTGGGGTATCGCCTGTCCATCACTTCAAACAGTTCAGGGCTCAAAGGGGGGAGCCGCTCCAGACAGCTCTTCCTCCCACATCCCTTCATTACACATCTCCAGACGCTGCTCCATTGTTCCTTATCTCTCCTTCCCCTGAGGGCAGGTGGCAGACCAACTGCTGATGCCACTGATGCTAGCCCAGGCCAGCAAACATCTTAATTTTATGTGTATTCTCGTAACACTCTGCAGTGGCCAAAGTTGAAAAGAGACTGAAGTTTACAAAATCAGGCATGAAAATCTACAGCTGGTGTCTTTTCCCATGGTCAGTGTCAAAAGATTGGAGGGTGTACATTTAAGGTGAGGGGTGGAAATTTCAAAGTCATGCCGGGCAAGTGATTTTCTTTCGTGACGGATGCCTGGAATGCAGTGCCGAGAGTGGTGGTGGAGGCAGATTTGACAAGGCTGCTTGTTATGAGGAAGCAGGTTCTTGGGTTTGGTGAGCAAAGCAGAAGACACAGATTACAAATAAGCAGATTAATCACTTATTTACAATCAGTAAAACATTTGAGCAAACTTCCAAGTCCCCCCAAGTGACACGAGCTACAAAACTAAACATTCAACGACCAGATAGGGTCTTTTAAGAGCCTCTTAGATGGAATTTAGTAAAATGAGGGCCATGCACTAGGGAAATTCTAGGTGGTTTCTAGAGTAGACATTGTGGGCCAAAGGGTCTGTAATGTGCTGTGAATTTCTATGTTCAGACACCTGGCTAAGAGCACACGTCAGCTACATCTGCGACATACTTTCCCAATGGTCCTTCAGCACTGGCCGTGACCTCTGCCTAAAGCAGGCCTGGGGATGGAGAAGAGGCTGAGCCTCCCACACGTGCTATTCTTGTGCCCCTGCGGTGCCTGAAACTGGACACCGGTTCCATAACAACCGAGGCAACCAATGAGAAACAGCTTTGGCTTCCTTCAAACAGGCCAATCGATGACTAGCTTGGTGGAAACTGCTTTTGACTGACAACTAAACTCACCCCGTATGTGACACTGTTTGAGGCTGTTAATTAGATGAATATTTAAAAGATGAAAAGATTGGTTCATGTTCAGATAGAGTGGATGTGGGTTAGTTTAATCGGGTGCCAATTACTGTAATGGCACCACATGGGACAAAGGCTTTGTTCTTACTGTTCTGAGGAAAAGCACATTGAGACAAGATGGCAGCAACCTGAACTTTGTTTAAAATTCACATGATTCAAAGGTTCATTTATTATCGAAGTATCTATACAGTATGCGACTCTGAGACTCGTCTTCTCCAGATAGCCATGAAACAAACAAAACCATGGAAGTTGTTCACAGAAAAACATCAAGGCCCCCCCCCCGCACGTACAAAAAATCTTACAAATTGACCCAAATTTAAATCACGCAGTGGCAGCAAAAGCATCAAACCTGTTCTCCACCCCCCCCCCCACACACACACACACACACGCGCGCGCAAATTGGGTGAACTGTGAGAACACCAAACCCCCAACCCCCCCCCTCAGATTAGATCGTTCTGATGGCAACAAGAAAGAACGGGTGAAAGCACAGAATGTAAAACCCATAAAACCGAAAGAATCCAGACCAGTCTATTAATCATAGAACTCCGGGAACATCCTCTGGCAGCCTCGAGGGAGAGGGAGACCACTTAAACGCAGAGGCAGAGAAGGGAGGAGGTAGGCAGCCATACACAGCCGCCTTATCAGGCAACAGTGAACGACAGTAAAGTGGGATGAATTGTTCAGTTTATCATTGTGATTTAATTTCATGTTATAAAAAGAACTTATTTATAGAGCACTTTTCATCCAGATGACGTAGTTCAAAGTGCTTTTCAATGAGATAAAGTGCAAACATTAAAAAATAACTTCAATTGCCCCGTCATTGAACTGTTCCCACAACCTGCAGACTCATTTTCAAGGACTCTTCGTCGCATGTTCTCAATATTTGTTGTTTACTTATCGTTATTTCATTCTTTTTGTATTTGCACAGTTTGTTTTTGCAGTTCGGTTGAATGACCTAATTGGACAGTCTTTCATTGATTTTGTTATGATTATTATTCTATAGATCTATTGACTATGCCCGGAAGAAAATTGATCTTGGGGTTGTATATGGTGACATATATGTACTTTGATAATAAAATTTACTTTGAAGAGACAAAAAAAAGTTAGTTAAAAGCAAGGTTAAATAGATAGACACAAAATGCTGGGAGGAACTCAGCAGGCCAGGCAGCATCTATGGAAAAGAGTAAACAGTTGACGTTTCTGCCGAAGGCTTTCAGCCTCTGTGGCCTGTGTGTGTGTGTGTGTGTGTGTGTGTGTGTGTGTGTGTGTGTCTCAGATTTCCAGCACCTGCAGATTTTCTCTTGTTTGTTAAATAGGTTTTGAACTGGCGTTTATTAGTGTCATCTCAATCCACATCCCTTATAGTTTTAGGTGTTGGATTCCACAGTTTAGGAGCTTTGGCTATTCCCAAAGGTACTGAAGGAATTAAATTGCGCCTATAGCATAGACACCGTAAGATATAGGAGCAAAATTTGGCCATTTGGCTCATCGAGTCTGCTCCACCATTTCATCATGTCTGATCCATTTCCCTCTCAGCCCAAGTCTCCTACCTTCTTCCTCTATCCCTTCACGTCCTGACCAATCAAGAAGTATCAACCACAGCCTTAAATATACATGTAGACTTGGTCTCCACAGCTGCCTGTGGCAATGAATAGCACAGATTCACCACTCTCTGGCTAAAGAAATTCCTCCTCATCTCTGTTCAAAAAGGGTGCCCCTCTATTTTGAGTCTGTGCCCTCTGGTCTTAGAATCTCCTACCGTAGGAAATATCCTCTCCACATCCACTCTATCAATGGCCTTTCAATATCCAATAGGTTTCAAAGAGATCACCCCTCATTCTTCAGAATTCCAGTGAGTAGAGGCCCAGAGCCATCAAACACGTCTCGTATGAGAGACCTTTCAATCCCGGAATCATTCTCGTGAACCTCCTTTGAGACCTCTCCAATGTCAGCACATCCTTCCTTAGATAAGGGGCCCAAAACTGTTCTCAGTACTCCAAGTGAGGCCTCACCAGTGCTTTATAAAACCTCAACATTACATCTGCGGTCAGTTATAAATTACGGCAAAACTTCCAAAAACTGAAATAAAGAAAATAAGCTAACAGCGATGGACAAACAAGTTCGTGTACCTAGAGTTAATCTGACCTTCTTTTCGGCTACGTCGATCAAGATCAGGTCATCTAACAGGTCTCCATAGTTAGCTTCAATCTAGTTAACTGGTCTCTGTGTTTATCGATAGAGAGAGAGAAGGAGTCTGAGATCTCAAGTGCCGAGTTGTGGACTGTAGTTTGGGGAATTTCGCTATTTTTATATGGTAGGGGTAGAGGGGGAGGGGGTCGGTGCTGGTGCGACTGGGGGGAGGAGGAGAGGGGAGTCAATGCTCATGCGTGGGAGGGGGAGAGGTTTTTGGGGTTCTGGTGCTATATTTCATTCTAGGGGTTACTTGTTTTGTGGATATCCCTGTAAAGCAAGAATTTCAGGCTGTATACCGCATACATTCTCTGATATTAGATGGAATCACTGAAACACAACCGCACAGTGTTGCCCCGTTTCCTGGTCTTCCCTAATGCGTGCTTTCTGAACCCCTCTTAGAGCAGGGAAGACCTGCGCGAGCTGGAGGCTCTCATCGAGAGAATGAAGTTGCTGCAGGAGGGCCGCCAAAGTGAAGAAGCGAGCCAGGAGGAGAAGGCAACGCGCTTTGAAAACGAGAAGCGGGAAAGTTCGTTTGTAGCACCTGCAGGTAAAACCTTGGTGCAGCTGCACGGCCGATGACCGCAGGGTGGGCCGGCTCGGCCAGTACTGCGGCTGCTTCTCAGCGCTGGTGAGCCGCCTCACCGCTGACCTGTGCCCCCCTGTCTGTCTGGAGTGTGCACGTTCCCCTCGAGACTGCCTGGGTCCTATGTGGATGGAGCAGGCTCAATGGGCCGAGTGGCCTCATTCTGCTCCTACGTCTATGCCTTGTGGTCTGTGATTCCTCCCAGTTTCTCTGGATCTCCCCCCAGATCCCAAACACGTCAATCATCTTCTCACTTCTCTGTCCAATCGTCTCAATGCCTCAGTAAAGCAGCCGGCATAATCAAAGACCCCACCTACCCCAGACATTTTCACTTCTCCCCTCTCCCATTAGGCAGAAGCCTTTTTTTTTAAAAAACACACATACCACCAGGCTCAAGGACAGCTTCTACCCACTGTTAACTGACTCTTGTGTGATAAAATGGGCTCTTACCTTCGCAATCTACCTCATTACGGTCTTGCTCTTTCCCGGTAGCTTTCGCGCTTTATTTTGCGTTGTTATTGTTATACCTTATTCCAGCTTAATGCCCTGTGAAATGATTTGATCTGCATGAACGGTGCTGCAAGGCGAGCTTTTCACTGTATCCTGGTACACAGGACAATAATTAATTCCAGCTGAACGTTGTAAATTGCTCCCAGTGTGTGAGTGAGTGGAATCTGGAAGGTGCATTGAACAATACAGCACAGTACAGACCCTTCAGCCCACATTTGTTGTGCTGACCCTTTAACCCACCCATGATTAACCTGATCCTCCCCTCCCACATAGCCCTCCATTTTTCCATCATTCTTGTGTAACCCCACCCCCCCCCCCCGGCCAGCCTCAGGGTCGCTCGGCCCACTGTCGTCTAGGTAACCAGCCCTCGGCCCCGCCAAACTGGGTAATTAGTTTGTGTGGATACTGTGTGATGTACCCCACCCCGCCCAAATAACAGACAACACACCAGATACGATTAAATGATATACCGTTTGTAGATATTACTGGAACTATATAATTAATAGAGAAAATATAAAAGGAAAATCAAAGACGCCACACTTACCAAAGTTCAATCTCTTCATGCACAAGCAGTTGGAGCTCAGGACCCTTCTTCACCCTGTGACCCCTCGGACCACCTCGACCGGCCGCCTGGGACCAACAACGGTGGTCGACCTGACGCTCCACACGAGTCTGTCTCCGTCTCCTTTCCTCGCTGAACGCCCTGCTCAGGGTCTGACCCCATTAACGGACATCACAGCACCTGGTCCATCCTCTGTCTCTCTCTCTCTCCCGCCTTCTGCCCCAAAACCCTGCACGTACAATATCTTCAAATACACCAAAAATATAACTATCCCTATTGGTTCGTAACATATTCTTATCACACTCTAACCCAAAACAAGCTGCTAGCGCAAGAACTTTCTCAGCGTTTAACATAACAAAGAAGCATTCCCAAGTATAACATAACAAAGAAGCCATTTTAATTAGCCTACGCCGTAACATAAAAAACAAAACCCCCTTATGCTTGTGCTTATTTGAGATTCATTAATGCCCCTGATCTAGCTATCTCTAATATCACCCTGGGCATCCTAGAAACCAAATCCCTGCTGTGTTTCTATCAGTTTAAAATAATACTCCCTCATATTAGCCACGTCCGCCCTTGCGCGGGGGAACTGTCTCTGGCTGTCTACTTGATGTATGTCTATCAAGTTATCTCTCATCCTACTTCACTCCAAAGAGAAAAGCCCCAGCTCACTCAACCTTCTCTTCATAGTGCATGCTCTCCAAACTAGGCAGCATCCTGATAATTCTCCTTTTTTTTTGTCGGTGCTATACAATATTTACAAAACCAGTAACTAACATATTTACTACACTACAAACAGACAATACATGTTAAACCAATATATTGCCATCCTCATCAATGATGGCATTTACACCCCGCGGAGCCCAACGGTCCCGGAACACCTCTACGGTCGCCGTGGACTGTGCGTATTCCTTTTCAATGTTCACCCGGGCACGAACATACCCCCTAAACATAGCCTGATAATTCTCCTGTGCACCCTCTCTAAAGCTTCCACATTTGGCATGGACCAGATGGGCTGAAAGGCCTGTTTCAGTGCTTGTAGTGCTCCTTCCTTCCTACGAGGAGGTGACCAGAACCGAACACAATATTCCAGGTGTGGTCTATCTCTAGTTTTATGGAGTCACAGCATTACCCTGCAACGGTAGTAGGGGGGATATAGGGAGTTGGTGTAAGGTCAGTGTGATGAGCGCTGGGCGGTTAGCACAGACGCGAGGGGCCGAAGAGCCTGTTTTGTTCCTGTATGTCTGATTTTTCCTAATGGCCGCCATTCTTCCTCAGCGGATGATAATGAGTTGCTGCCATCGACCAACTTGTCGTGCTTTGTGGAAGATGCGGACTTCGGGTACAAGGATTTCAGCAGGCGTGGGGAGCAGCCACCTCCAACGTTGCGTGCCCAGGTAACCTCCGTCTGAATGGGGGGAGACAGACACCTCTGATCCCGCTGGGATTGGTGAAGGTCCGGGATGGTAGAGGGATTGTGCGCGCGTTTTCCCCCCAACTAGGAACTGCGCGTTGAGGATAATTATTTCAGAACATCGAGTGAGGGAGGATCTCATTGAAACCTTTGCAATTCTGAAAGGCCCAGACAGAGGGGATGTTTGCTATAGGAGGGAGAGTCAAGACCCAGAGGGCACAGCCTCAGAATTGAGGGTGTTCCTTTAGAACAGAGGTGAGGAGGAATTTCTTCAGCCAGGGGGTGGCAAATCTGAGGAATTCATTGCCACAAATAGCTGTGGAGATGAAATGATTGGGTATATTTAAAGTAGAGCTTGATGGTTTTCATTAATAATGGCAGTAAAGGATACAGGGAGAAGGCAGGAGAATGGGGCTGAGAGGGAAATTAAATCAGCCCTGATGGAATTCACAGAGTCATAGTCATACTTTATTGATCCCGGGGGAAATTGGTTTTCGTTACAGTTGCACCATACGTAATAAATAGTAATAAAACCATAAGTGGTTAAATAGTAATATGTAAATTATGCCAGGAGCTAAGTCCAGGACCAGCCTATTGGCTCAAGGTGTCTGACCCTCCAAGGGAGGAATTGTAAAGTTTGATGGCCACAGGCAGGAATGACTTCCTATGACGCTCTGTGTTGCATCTCGGTGGAATGAGTCTCTGGCTGAATGTACTCCTGTGCCCAACCAGTACATTATGTAGTGGATGGGAGACATTGTCCAAGATGGCATGCAACTTGGACAGCATCCTCTCTTCAGACACCACTGTCAGAGAGTCCAGTTCCATCCCCACATCATCACTGGCCTTACGAATGAGTTTGTTGATTCTGTTGGTGTCTGCTACCCTCAACCATGCAGACACAATGGTCCGAATGGCCGAAATCTGCCCCAGTGTCTTGTTGTGGAGTCCAACTCTTCGTGACCTCATGGAGCACGGGTCCATAGGGTCTTTATGGCAAGATACGGAAGTAGATTGCCCGGCCTTCCGCACGGATACTGCTGCTGCCCAGGTTGGGACCTGGCTGGGTTTGAACTCAGGAGCGTCTGCCTCGAAGTCCAGTGTTGATGCCACTATACCACCAGCCGGCCCAATGTCTTGTGGTCTTGATATTGGTTATAATATAAGATTATTAATCCTGTGATCATTTTTGAGGATTAAAGATTAGTTTTATTTGTCACATGTACATCAGAACATACAGTGAAAAGCATTGTGTGTCAACAGTCAACGCAGTGTGAGGACGTGCTGGGGGCAGCGCGCAAGTGTGGCCACGCTTCCGGCACCAACGTAGCGTGTCCACAACTTACCAACTCTACCCCGTGTGTGTATTTTGAGCATGGGAGAGAAAACCTACGTGGTCTCGAGTAAACCATCCAAACTTGTAGAGCATACGATGGGGAATTTCACTCCAGTCACTGGTGCTGTGTAGACAGAAAGGACTGCGTCAGGAACGAGATTCTGCAGGCGCAGGAAATGCAGAGGAACACACAATGGCGGGGGGAGTTCAGCAGGTCAGGCAGCCTCTATGAAAAGGAAAAAAGGTCATTCTTGCAGTCAAGACTGTTCATCAGAATGATGTTGTAAGGGTTACATAATATATAAGGATTTCATAAACATTATGTTAGTTCAGTATAACTCTGTGGGCTGAAGAGACAGTTCCTGTTCTGTTATGTATATGTACACCTGTCTATTATATTGAAATAGCATTCTTCTGTTCTTCAGGATTACTCCTGGGAGGACCATGGATACTCCTTAATTAATCGGCTGTACCCCGAAGTTGGACAACTCTTGGATGAGAAGTTTCAGGTTGTGTACAATTTAACGTACAACACCATGGCGATGCACAATGGCGTTGACACCTCCATGTTGAGAAGAGCCATCTGGAACTACATCCACTGTGTGTTCGGCATCAGGTTTGTCACTTCACAGTTGGAATCGCTTTTCCGGATGAGAGACACTCCAGCTGCATTTAGAGCAAATGTGTCTAATGGCTTTCCCTCCCTCTGGAACAGATACGACGATTACGATTATGGAGAGGTCAATCAGCTCCTAGAACGTAGCTTGAAGATCTACATCAAGACCGTAGCTTGTTATCCAGAGAAGACGACCAAGAGGATGTATGTAGGCTTCTGGCGACACTTCAAACATTCAGAAAAGGTATGTCCGAGATGCGGATTTCACGGGTTTTAGTCATTATATTCAGAATCTGGTTTAATATCCCCGGCATATGTTGTGAAATTTGTTGCCTTTGCAGTAGTACAATGCAATACATAATAATAGAGAAAAAAAATTGTGAATCACAGTTGTGTGTAATAGTTAAATAAGTGGTGCAAAAACAGAAATAAAAATAGTGAGGTGTGTTCATGGGCTCAATGTCCATTCAGAAATCCGATGGCAGAGGGGAAGAAGCTGTTCCTGAATCGTTGACTGTGTGTCTTCAGGCTCCTGTACCTCCTCCCTGATGATAACAATGAGAACAAGGCATGACTTGGGTGATGAGGGTCCTTACTTATGGACGCTGCTTTGAAGATGTCCTGGACACTACGGATGGAGCTGATTAAGTTTAAAACTCTCTGCAGTTTATTTTGATCCGGTATCGCGCCCCCCAACTCCCCCGTACCAGACGGTGATGCAGCCAGTTCGAATGCTCTCCACGGTACACTTGTAGAAACTTGTGAGTGTCTTTGGTGACATACCAAATCTTTTTAAACTCCTAACGAAATCTAGCCACTGCTGTGCCGCCTTTGTGGCTGCATCGATATATTGAGTCTAGGATAGACCCTCAGAGATGTTGGCAACCAGGAACTTGAAATTGCTCACCCTTTCCACTTCTGATCCTGGTCTCAGCTTTGAGTTGAGATGAAAAATGAAAATAATTCGATTTGCTTTGTGTAATGACTTGGATTTTGGAGTGTCTGAGACACCTGGAGATAAAGTGTACTCTGTTGCCATATATCCAATGGTCACTGTGGAGAGAGGTGTTACTCGTCCCTGCACACCCCAGGGAATGTGTCCATTCTGGGGCAGCTCACTCACCTTTGGTCCCAACCGGACACTCGGCTCTCACCCGTGGCTCCCAGTAGCTCTCTGCCTGCGACAGCGGCCGCACCGCGGTACACCGCTTTGGCGGGTGGGCTAAACCAGGTGAGGGTAGCCGGCAGGCTTTGTACTCCAGTGAGATGGGTCATCCCTGTCCCAGCATGTGAAGTCAGCTCTGGTGGACTGGGTGATGAGATCTACAGTGAGATCCAATGGCCAGGAAGGTGGTTCTGCAACGCTCCGTGGAGAGCGAAGGTCATGACAAGGCACAGAGGACGTCACGGTCATCCACCGCAACCAAGGAAGACCCCAGTTTGTGACGCTTGTTCGTGCCACTGGACCCGGACTTCTGAGGTCAAGGGAGAGTGGAACTGCCCCCGTGTACTTCTTAAAAACTCTCCCACACAGGTTTCCTGTCATTGTCAGATTCGGTGAACAGCCACCACCCTGGTGAGAAGCTGCCTCTGCATCTCTAAGGTCAGGAGATCAGATCAACCCTGGTGTCCAACAACCCTGAAGTCATCTGGTTGGCTGAACAGCGGATCACACGTGGATTTTCATAAACATAAATCAGAAGGGGGAGAGGATTTTTAGCATTAAAGATTTGAGATAACTCATACACCAAATACTGTATATTTCAAAAAATGTAAAGCAGTTACCATGCATGTTTTGTGACCAAAGTTTCCAGACCAGTAGTTAATGATTGCAAGCATTTTTTTGGTTTTTTGAAAAGACTTAAACCACCATAACACAAAACTTTTCGGCAAATGATAAACTGGGACTCTTTCATCAGTACCTAGAGAAGGTTTCAATTTAACTAATTTGCCTTGGCTACAATGACAAAGTAGGTGGTTGGAGATAGAGATGCGTCTCTGCCAAAGGAGGTGTAAGGCGCTCCTTCCCTCCGCTAGCCTGCAGGTCACCCTTGGGCAAGGTGTAGCACCTGCTTAGCCCCCCCGATCAGGGTCACGTGAAGCCATGGCAGCAGGTGGCAGATGGTTGTACGAGCAGCCGGTGCAGACCACAAGTCCTGGTTATGTGACCACTGACGCCAGGCAGCCAATCTCTGAAGAGTATTGATAATGGCTGGGATCACCCACCTTGTAAAGACACTGCCCAGAAGAAGGTAATGGCAAACAATTTCTGTAGCAAAATTTGCCAAGAACAATCATGGTCATAGAAAGACCATGATCGCCCACGTCATATGACACGGCACATAATGATGATGTCATATAACATGGCACATAATGATGATCATGACAGTGACAAAGGGTTCAAACACCACAACTGGGGTTTGCTGCAAATTAAAGTTTAACAATATGAAGTTAAATATAGCATTTGCTTTCTGCCGCTTTGAATTGGTCGTCGTGTAATTTATTTTCCAAATAAGCACAAGTAAAATTGTTTAACTGTTCCCAGCTCCTGACTTTCTTCCCATTATTTATCTTTGAACACAGAGTGTTACATCACAGCCCAGTCCTCTCAGCCCAAAGTGTTGTGCTCCCCTTTTGTGCTTGTGATTTATTTTCCCTCTCCACCCCATTCTCCCCCTGACCTTAGGTTCCTTATCTACAAGGGTGTCAATCAGCCTCCACTTTAAATATACCCACAATGTCTTGCCCTCCTCGCCCAACTGCGGCAATGAATTCCACAGATTTGCCACTCTCTGGCCAAAGACATTCCTCCTCCAGAAGTTTATTGATCTGCTTTGAGCCTCTACGGCTCCCTAGGGTTGAAAATTGGAAAGGTTTGTCCCCTCTAGTGAAGGTATTTCTCCTTTCTAAATGGCTGGACCCTTGTTTTTATTCTAGCGGACTATCACCGTGGTAACAAACGTTTTTCTTTTCCTGCCACCCTTAGGTGCACATAAACCTGCTCCTACTCGAAGCTCGGATGCAAGCCGCCTTACTGTACGCGCTGAGGGCCATCACGCGATACATGACGTGACCGAACCAAACTGCTGGATGTCAGCGGCTCCACCAGGTTGTCCTTGCCTCCGGGATCACTGCGCTGGAGTGTGAAGCCCTGTACCATCCAGCCAATAGCTAACGTTTGAAATATATTTTAGGGAATAAAGTTGTCTGAACTCTTGTGAGCTGGTGGTAAGGAGGGGTGGGGGGGGGGAAATCGGGGAATAACTTCAGTATTTCTTTGCTGTGTTCTGTGCGTGCTGAATGGTGCTGAGGGTTTGAGTTGTAAAATCTCCCTATACCCAGTGGCCCCCAAGAACACAGCAGTCTTGAATGTATTCTATAGAACTTAGTACTGTGAAACCAGGGCGTTGTGACGCAGGCTATCTGTATCAATACTGCCCACTGGTCTTGTATTTATTTATATTGTTGCTATTTGATTATTCAGTTTTTTTTTCATTTCATACTTTGAATTACCAAAGCTGACTTTAGCATGTCATATCTGGGTGGCGGGGGTGGGGGGGGAGTGTTGTGACCAAAAGTGGGGTGAGGGTTAGAGAGGACTTGCATCAGATTACAGGTGACAATTGTCCAGTTTGAACTCGATTCCCTCCCAAATGGATTCCCCTGTCACCAGGGTCATATCATTGTGCAGAAAGCTGGTCTTCTCTCCCCCCCCCCCCCCCCAAGGGCAACTTTCCAACTCTTGTCCTGGCCCAGTAGGTCAAAAGGTGACCAGTTATGGAATATTGAGCTGTTAACAGATTATGGTACTGTTTCCCCCTACCCCACCCATACCCCCGAAGATGCTAGCAGCTGTTTTTTTCAGTACTTTGCAGTGATAGAAAAGGCATCGCAGCGAAAGTAAAGCCCTGCTTTCAGACCAAAGCTACACAAAAGCATTATAGTTGGCATTCTCTCATTTATATCTGGGGGTTTTTAAAAATGAACAAAATATTTTTACTCAAATGTAAATGAAGAAAATGTTTAAGCCATTCCCAAAAATCCTGACTTCTGTGAAGAATTGTTGATGCCTTGATTTGCACACTTTGTCCTGTTTCTAATATTATTTTGCACATATGGATATCTGGATGGGTATTGTTACTGCACTGAACAGTGTTCCTACTTAAAATTCTGTACTTTAACAATGACCTTTATTTCTGTGTAGTAGGATTTCTTGGCCAACATCAGCATAAGTTTTTTTTCCCTTTTTCTTTAAAACAAAATGTTTGTCTTATTTGAGGGTACGGGGAAGAGTCTTGTGCTGAAGGCACAATCGTATTTTTCCCCTGCAATATTGTGTGTCCTTAAAGCAGTGCAGATTAGTAAAAGGTTGTTCTGAATCCTTGTATCAGTGGGTTTCTCAGATGGTAGTCTGAGGGAATATCACTGGAGAGAGGCAAGAAGTTTGTGCTGTCATTTCTAGACTTAAGTTCCTCTGAAATTTAAGATCAGCTTTGCTTTGAACGTTGAAGCCTAAAGCGAGTGTAAGAGAACTTGGCTTTTGGTGATATGAAAAACGCCGATAAGAAACTTTGCAGGCAGTGAAGGGTTAACAATCTGATATGTGAGATCAAAATCTGGATTGTTCAACATTTTAAAAAAACCTGTAAAATGATGGCGACAAACTAAATAATAGAACAATTTTTGACTATTTGCCAATAATTTAACACTAAAGTTATTAGCTGGCCCAGTACCCCTTTTTTTAAGCGAAAGAATTTGTTGAGAGGTTTCTTAGTTCTGTTATCAGTTTTAGCATCTCCCTGTACAGAATTATTCATCACTGGAAATAGTACCAGCTTGGGATATTTGTAGGTGCTGGGGCACAGTTTCCAACCGAAAGCTTCCTCCAAGTCCTCGAGCAGCATGGAAACCACCTCGATGACTGCCACTTATGAGGAAGAGGTGGACGTTCCTTACAGTTTGTCTGGTGTTGAACACCAATCTCTGCCTTTTCGCAACTCAGTGGGCGCTAGTCTCATCCAGTGTAGTGTTAGGCAATGAGAAACCCTCAAGCATTGGTCTTGCACATAAACAGATTTTTGCTCCTTAATTGAAGGCGTCCCCTTGCCTTAGGTGATTGAGAGAAGAGAAGCAATTTGTGTGTCAGTGAAGTGAGCACAGATCCGGTCTGTATATTGAAGACAGACTTTCAGGTTCTACCATTTGATAGTGTGGAAGTTATTTTCTGTCTGTGAACATCAAATTGTGCTGTGTGATTCTCCTATCTTTTGTAAAGATGTTTAAAGATGCACTGGGCTTTAATGCACTCCCGTCATGAGAAAGCTGCTTTAAATTGAATAAATCACTTTCCAAAGTGCAGGCATTGAGATGCAATCAGCATAGATGCACTGAACTCATTCCATCTAAGTTTTTCTTCTCCCCATACTTTATGCTGTTTTTTTAAAAACTTGATCAGTTAATTTTTTGAGCAGTAGATTACTTTTTTTAATAGATTAATGTATATCAACAGCAAATCGACCAATTGGGAGTCTTGTGGAAATGCTGTGACCCAGGTATCACTGGGGAAGCTGTATATGTTTTCTCTTGCTGTACACTGACCAGAATGGACTGTGTTAACCAGCTGGCATTGCTGAACACACACTTCATGTGGTTTTGGCTGCCCTTTAAGAAACATTGAACCTACCAAGCATTATTGTCTTGATTTCATGTGTGTGTTTTTTTTTTGGTTGAGACCTTTAGAAGTTGCAACCTACTTTTGACTTTGATTTCTTAAATAAAGATACTTTTTTTTCCAAAATAGTTTGGCTGTTGTCTTTTCTACATCGTCACACTTGCCGCAACGCTGGAGTCGATGTTCAATCCTGGTGCCCTCTGTAAGGAATCCAAATCAGGTTTAATATCACCGGCATATGTTATGGAATTTGTTGTTATGCAGCAGCAGTACAATGCCGTGCATAATAAAAAGTGTAAATTACAGTAAGTGTGTATATATTACTTAAATAAAAAGAGAGGAAAAAAAGTTGAGGTAGTGTTCATGGGCTCAATGTCCATTGAGAAATCAGATGGTAGAGGGGAAGAAGCTGTTCCTGAATCGTTGAGTGTGTGCCTTCAGGTTCCTGTACCTCCTCCCTGATGGTAGTAATGAGAAGAGGGGCCTTCAGGCTCCTGTACCTCCTCCCTGATGGTAGTGATGAGAAGAGGGGTCTTCAGGCTCCTGTACCTCCTCCCTGATGGTAGTGATGAGAAGAGGGGTCTTCAGGCTCCTGTACCTCCTCCCTGATGGTAGTGATGAGAAGAGGGGTCTTCAGGCTCCTGTACCTCCTCCCTGATGGTAGTGATGAGAAGAGGGGTCTTCAGGCTCCTGTACCTCCTCCCTGATGGTAGTAATGAGAAGAGGGGTCTTCAGGCTCCTGTACCTCCTCCCTGATGGTAGTGATGAGAAGAGGGGTCTTCAGGCTCCTGTACCTCCTCCCTGATGGTAGTGATGAGAAGAGGGGTCTTCAGGCTCCTGTACCTCCTCCCTGATGGTAGTAATGAGAAGAGGGGTCTTCAGGCTCCTGTACCTCCTCCCTGATGGTAGTGATGAGAAGAGGGGTCTTCAGGCTCCTGTACCTCCTCCCTGATGGTAGTGATGAGAAGAGGGGTCTTCAGGCTCCTGTACCTCCTCCCTGATGGTAGTGATGAGAAGAGGGGTCTTCAGGTTCCTGTACCTCCTCCCTGATGGTAGTAATGAGAAGAGGGGTCTTTAGGCTCCTGTACCTCCTCCCTGATGGTAGCAATGAGAAGAGGGCATGTCCTGGGTGATGGGGGCCCTTAATGATGGATGCTGCTGCCTTTTTGAGGGATTGCTCATTGAAGATGTTCTAGATACCATGGATACCAGTGCCCATGGTGGAAATGACCAGGTTTACAACACTGCAGTTTATTTTGATGCCTTGCAGAGCACCTTCCCCATATAATGCAGCCAGTCTGGTAGTTGGGGGGCTGGTGCCGGTGGGCACTGTGCAGGATCAAAATAAGCTGCAGAGAGTTGTACAGCCACCGTGTGGAATGCGTGGGTTTCCTCCGGGTGCTCCGGTTTCCTCCCTCAGTCCAAAGACCTACCGGTTGGTAGGTTAATTAGTCATTGTAAGTTGCCCTGTGATTAGACTAGGGTTGAGTCGGGGGTTACTGGATGCTGCGGCTCAAAGGGTAGATCTCTACATAAATAGACGTACCACACAGTAACAGGTCCTTCAGCCTCCCTGGTTCCTGTCAACCAAGATTCCCATCTGAGCTACACCTGTTTGGCCCATTTCCTTCCAAACCTTTCCCATCCATTTGTAGCTAACTTTGCGCGTAGCACCTAATTGGTTTAACCCCCCCCCCACCCCAAGATGTTGCAAAGGTGTTTGGGGGAGTGGGGAGGCTTTAAACAGTACTAATTTCCACATGGCCATTCAGAAGCAGTATTAGTGGAAGCTGCTTTCTAACGTGTAAAATATTCCATGAGGCACAGGGAAGAATTAGGCCATTTGGCCCATCGAGTCTGTTCTGCCACTTGGTTATGGCTGATTTATTATCCCTCTCGATCCTTATCTCCTTCCTCCTCCTCATAACCTTTGACACTGTTACTAATCAAGAAACGATCAGCTTCCACTTTGAATGTATCCAATGACTTGCCTCCACAGCCATCTGTGGTAATGAATTCCAGAGATTCAGCACCCTCTGACTAAAGACATACCTTCCCATCTTTGTTCTAAAGGGATGTTCTCGTATTCTGGGATTCTGTCCTCTGGTCCTAGACTCCCTCACTACTGGAAGCTCAATGTCTATTGAAGTATTTCAATATTTAATAGGTTTCTATGAGACCCTTCCTCATACTTCTAAAAACCAGCAAGCACAGGCCTAAATGCTCCTCATATGTTAACCTTTCATTCTGAGGATCATTCTCGTAAACATCTGGGTCCTCTTCCAAAGACAGCATGTCCTTCCTTGGATATGGAATCCAAAACTGGTGACAAGACACCAAATGTGGCCTGACCAGTGCCTTATAAAGCCTCAGCATTACGTCCCTTGTGTTCTAGTCCTCTCAAAATGAATCTGTAGAAAACAAAGTTAAGGTCCTGGGGGGGGAGGGGAGAAGGGGGGTGAAATTCTCCATCGGTCTCAAATGGGACAACACTCACAGTGAGTTCCTTCAAGTGCTATTTGTTCCCACTGAGAATTCCTTTGAGTTTGCTGCCTTTCAGAAGCCCTTGCATTTATAGAAAGCAGCGGGCAATATGCACCTGTCCCTGGATATGTCAGCGTTCTCTCTACTTGCTGGAGTTTAGAAGAATGGATGAGGCTGGGGGTGGGGTGGGATTTCATTGAAACTTACTGAATATTGGAAAGGCCTAGATAAAATGGAGTTGGAGAGGGTGTTTCCCACAGTGGGAGAGTCCAGGACCAGAAGGCACAGCCTCTTAATACAAGGACGTCCCTTTAGAACGGAGTGGAGGAGAAATTTCCTTAGCCGGAGGCTGGTGAATTTGTGGAATTCACTGCTATCAACGGCTGTGGAGACCAAGTCATTGGGTATACAGTGGACTCTGGTTAATTGGGTCACATTGGTATTAGCACATTTTGACCCAATTAAGCGGTTGCCCCAATTAGGTGAAGTTTCATGGAAAAAGTTTTTAAAAAGTATAAAAAAGACAAGCTACCATTTAACTGAGTAATGAAGTATGGACTTAAATGAAATACAGAAAAAACTATTACGCTACCAATACTGGTGGTAGTTGGTATCCGTCTGTCTCGAAGGACAATGGGTGACGATCATCATCACAAGCCTGGGTGGAAGGTATGGAGATCCTGAGATGCCCAGTCGTTGAGATCTCCTAGGTCTCACCAGTGTAGTCCAAAGGAAAGCTTATGAAGAAACATGGTTGGCACCAGCTTGGCTGCAGGAGCTGCCGGAAGGATGTTCAGTGACGTCCAGCAGCCTGAGGGGATTTGCTGTCTGGGTTTACTCCCGTAGCCTTCATCTCTCCCGAGGCTGCCCACAAGGCAGTGTGGCTATTTACCCATAGCTGGGGGTCTGGTTCACGAGCATCCCACATGCCGGTGGGCCTGCATGGTAGGTTTGCAGGGGCCAGACCTCTGCAGTTCAGCCTGAGTCCGAAAGGAGCTCAGTTTCCATGTGCCGCCAGCGAGGAGGCACTACACGAGGCTTGCTGTTGGAGAGGCAGGGAGAGACTTACACATTCAGCTCTTTTCACGAGACAGCTAGCCAGCGGTGGAAGCTGAAAGTGAGAGCGGCAAGCACTGCCCACTACACTACCACACTAGACACATCACAACAACCATTTTAACACCATACTACTCCTGATCATCATCATCAGGGGCCGTGCCCAGTTTGAGCTTTGACTGCCATGGCCCACACACTCCTGTTTCGGGTCAAGTGGATCAATTCATTGGTATCCATTTCCAGTTCTCTGGCTGCTGTCTCCATCATCATTTGTTTTTGCCTTCCTCTTGCTTTCTTCCCTTCAATCTTTCCCATAATTACCGTGCATTCTAACTCCTCTTTCCTAATCGCATGTCCAATGAAGTCACGTTGCCTTTTCATGATCTCATACATTATTTCTCTTTTTGTGTTTGAGCTGTTCATGACATCCTCGTTAGATATCATTTCATCTATGATATTCTTTGCATCTCCTCAAAAACCACATCTCTGCTGCTTCAGTTCGTTTCCTCATGTTACTAGATATTGTCCAACATTTTGAGCCATATAACATAACTGGAGAAACGTAACATTTCAGTACTCTGAGGAGGGTTGTCATGCCTAGTTTCGTGTTGGTCAGTATACTCTTCATTCTCGTAAAGGTGTCTTTTGCCATCCCTATTCTTCTTTTGATGTCCATGTCGCACCTGCCATCTGATGTCACCCAGCTTCCTAAGTAGCAAAAGTTCTGTACTTGTTTTGTGTCTTCCCCGCTTATTCTCAGCCTGCAGATAAGATTCTCCTTTTTGGATATCACCATACATTCTGTCTTTTTGCAATTGATATATAGACCCATTTTTGCACTTTCTTCAACAACTATATCAATTAAGTTTTGTAGTTCTTCCTCCGTACTTGCAATTAACACAGTGTCATCTGCATATCTAAAATTGATGTTTTCACCACCAACTTTGATTCCCAAGATGTCTCTTATTTTTTTGTATTATTGTTTCACTGTACACATTAAACAAATCAGGGGAGAAAACACACCCGTGTCTAACGCCTCTCTTGATTTTTGTAAACTGACTCACTTCTCCATCTATTCTTACAGCGGCAGTTTGTTCCCAGTACAGATTTCTGATCAGGTGGAGATCTTTCGAATCCAGATCTGGAGTTTTCTGTAATATTTCGAATAACTTATTGTGCTTCACTTTATCAAATGCTTTTGTGTAGTCGATAAACAAGCAAATCTTTTTGCACTTGAATAGCTTGTTCTGATTGTATCCTTAACATCAATATCGCATTTCTTGTACCTTTGTCTTTCACAAAACCATATTGTTCTTTACCTGTTCCAGTTTGTACCTTACTTTTAGCTCTTGTCATCAAAATCCTTAGAAGAATCTTGGTGATATGACTCATTAAACTTATGGTCCTATGTAACTCACATTCTGTTGCTCCAGCTTGCTTAGGAAGAGTGATAAATGCTGGTCCTGGACCCCCTCACTACTGGAAACTCAATATCTAAGTATTTATCACTCTTCCTAAGAAAGCTGAAGCGATAGAATGTGAATTGCCATACTACTGAAGTACTATAAAACTACATTTGTTCCTAAAATTTATTGATGGAGGAATTGGTCCAATGTATCCCGTCATGTTGTTTTGATTGACTGTGAATGAAGAAAATTGTGCAGACACCTGGTATCTGTTATGCGATCCATTGTTTTTTTTGGACCTGATAGTGTTGCATGTGTGTGGCCAAAGGAACCATTGGGCGTGGCACGATTTTAAAAAAAGCCCTATTTCATCGGAATTGTAGATAGCATCTACACAAAATTTTTGAAGCATGTTGTTAGCTCTATCTTGCTCACCTTCTGCTTCCTTAAATTTAATGTGCCAACATTTCTAATGAAACAAACAACAATCTGTTACTAAGTTAACTCTTCACAAAATGCTGGAGGAACTCAGCAGGACGGGCAGCTGTTATGGAAATGAATAAACAGTTGACATTTTGGGTCGAGACCCTTCTTCAGGACTGAAAAGGAAGGGAGAAGATGCCAGAATAAAAAGTTGGGGGGGAGGGAAAGGCAAGGCAGTTAGCTAGAAGGTGGCAGGTGAAGCCAGGTGGGTGGGGAAGGTCGAGGGCTGGAGAGGAAGGAATCTGATAGGAGAGGAGAGTGGACCATAGGAGAAAGGGAAAGAGGAGGAGACCGGGGGGGGGAGGTGATAGGCAGGTGAGAAGAAGTAAAAGGCCAGAGTGGGGAATAGAAGAGGAGGGACGGAGAGGGAATATTTTTTACCAGAGGAAGAAATTAATATTCATGCCATCAGGTTGGAGGCTACCCAGATGGAATATAAGGTCTTGCTCCCCTACCCTGAGGGTGGCCTCATCACAGCACAAGAGGAAGCCACAAGTCGGAATGGGAATGGGAATTGGAATTAAAATGTTTGGCCACCAGGAAGTTCCGGTTTTGGCTGACGGAGTAGAGGTGCTCGACGAAGCGGTTCCCCCAGTTTAGGATGGGTCTCACCAATGTCTGCTTCCGGAGCACCGGACACAATAGGTGACTCCAGCAGACGTGCAGGTGAAATGTTACCTCAGCTGGGAGGACTGTTTGGGGCCCTGAACACAGGTGAGTGGGCAGGTGTAGCATTTAGGCCACTTTCGGGGACATGGGGCAGGATGACTGGACAAGGGAACTGGAATCACAGAGTGAGTGATCGCTGTGGAAAGCAGAGGGGAGAGGGAATGTAAAAATATGTTTGGTGATATCTCTTTGGAGATGGCAGAAGTTATGGCGAGGGATGTAGAGGCTCATGAGGTGGTAGGTAAGGACAAGAGGAGCTCCTTATGACCAGAAGATACAGGAGCAGAATTAGGCCACTGAGTCTGCTCCATCATTTCATCATGGCTGATCCATTTTCCCTCTCAGCCCCAATCTCCCGCCTTCTCCCCATAACCCTTCAAGCCCTGACCAATCAAGAATCTCTCAACCTCTGCCTTAAATATACCCAATGACTTGGCCTCCACAGCCATCTGTGGCAATGAATTCCACAGATTCACCACTGAAGAAATTCCTTCTCATTTCTGTTCTAAATAGACATCTCTCTGATCAGCGGCTGTGTCCTCTGGCCTTGAACTGCCCCACCAAAGGAGCAAGGATCTTGGGCCAAAACGACAACTGTTTATTCCTTTCCATGGACGCTGCCTGACCTGCTGAGTTCCTCCAGCATTGTGTGTGTGTGTTACTCTGGATTGTTACTCCACGTGATGTGTGGGTTTTCCATGGGTGATCTAGCTTCCTCCAAAGGTCACGCAGCTGGGTTGGCTAGTTGCCTCTGGTGTGAAAATGAGTGCTAGTGTCTCTGGTGGGGGAGCGGGGTGGGAGTTGTCCAGCATGTGGAGAGAAGAAGCGTAGGAGTTCTGTAATGGGTGGTTGATGGTGAGCACAGAGTCAATGTGTTGAAGGGCCCTGTGCTATGTTGTATCTCTCTGTCAACATGGTGTCTCTTCTATCCACTCCCTATCCTCCAGTGAATACTTTTACGTGTGGGTAAGAAAGAGATTTTTGTATTTGCTATTTTTCAATCTTTATTCCTTATTTTCTCAATGGTTCAATTTAATATCAGCGAATGCATACAGTATGCAACCTGAAATTCTTACTCTTCACAGACGTCCACAAAATGAAGAAAAACCCCAAAGAATGAACGACAGTAAGCATTTAAACCTCCCACAAGCAGTAGACAAAGTATCAACCCTCCCCCACCCTACTTGCTCCAGCAAAAAGCATCAACCTCCCACCCACTACCAACCATGCAAGCAATAGCAAAGCCCCTCCACTCCCAGAGACCATGATCTGGAGTCCTTCAAACACTACTTGTCCATCCCAACACTTCGACATTTCAGACAGGCTCTCTCTCTCTCACTAGTGGGGGAGAGAGAAGCTATCGCTTCTGTAGCAGTGAGGAGGGAGGCCAACAACTCGCTGTTTCGAAGTTACAATCCGCAGTGTTGCTTATTTGAATTCCCTGTCTCAAGGACCAGCAGAGAGAGAGAGATCGCTCGAGTGCTGGGGCCTTTTATCGATAGCAGTGTGCACTGTTGTCTCGATTTTTCAATCTCCTGCAACACTTCAGCTGGCGACATTGGTGAGGGATCAGTGCTGTGACCCAAAGGCGCACATCCTCCAGGCTGCACAAGGAGATAGCAGAACAGCAGGCCGCTGGGCAAGTGCCAAGAGCGGGCACCCACTGCCCATGAGGTACCATTGTTTGAGTGCAGCTGTAGATCACAGACTCTGAGGGCACCTCGGCCACCTTGTAAAGGAAAGAAGGAGACACGAGAAGAGAAGAAATTAAACTGGAAAAAGTTGCTCAAGTCCGCAAAATCCTCTGACACCATCTTTACCACCTTTTTTCCTCAGACCGCTAAGTTTCCTCACCCGTCAGAAGCAGTTTCAGTTCAATAGGACGTTGTGCGCCACAGCAGCGTAACGGTTAGCACAACACTATTGTAGCCCGGGGCTTCGGAACGCAGAGTTCAATTCCAGCACCCCCTGCAAGCAAGCTTGTACTTTCCTTCCTGCGTGTGTGTGGGTTTCCTCCCACAGTCCAAAGACATACCGGTTAGTAGGGCCGTTGATCATTGTACATGGTCCCGTGATCTTGGTAAGGCTAAATCAACTGGGCACTGGCTGAAGGAGCAGAACGACCATATCTTTAAATGAAATAAATAAAGTGCTTAAAGGCACCATCATATCATCTGTCGTGATTTATACCCCTCTGAATTCTGTGGGAGAATTTGAATAAAATTCAATGACTAAACACATTGATGACGATAGAGCCATAGATGTAGTGTATATGGATTTCAGCAAGGCATTTGATAAGGTACCGCATGCAAGGCTTATTGAGAAAGTAAGGAGGCATGGGATTCAAGGGAACATTGCCTTGTGAATCCAGAACTGGCTTGCCCACAGAAGACAAAGAATGGTTGTAGGTAGGTCATGTTCTGCATGGAGGTTGGTGACCAGTGATGTGCCTCAGGGATCTGTTCTGGGACCTTTACCCTTCGTGATTTTAACAAATGACCTGGATGAGGAAGTGGAGGGATGGGTTAGTAAGTTTGCTGATGCCACAAAGGTTGGGGGTGTTGTGGATAGTGTGGAGGGCTGTCAGAGGTTACAGCGGGACAATAATAGGATGCAAAACTGGGCTGAGAAGTGGCAGATGGAGTTCAACCCAGATAAGTGTGAAGTGGTTCATTTTGGTAGGTCAAATATGATGGCAGAATATAGTATTAATGGTAAGACTCCTGGCAGTGCGGAGGATCAGAGGGATCTTGGGGTCAGAGTCCATAGGACACTCAAAGCTGCTGCGCAGGTTGACTCTGTGATTAAGAAAGCTTACCGTGCATTGGCCTCCATCAATCGTGGGATTGAGTTTAGGAGCCGAGAGGTAATATTGCAGCTGTATAGGACCCTGATCAGACCCCACTTGGAGTACTGTGCTCAGTTCTGGTTGCCTCACTACAGGAAGGATGTGGAAACCATAGAAAGGGTGCAGAGGAGATTTACAAGGATGTTGCCTGGATTGGGGAGCATGCCTTATGAGAATAGGTTGAGTGAACTTGGCCTTTTCTCCTTGGAGCGATGGAGGATGAGAGGTGACCTGATAGATGTGTATAAGATGATGAGAGGCGTTAATCATGTGGATAGTCAGAAGCTTTTTCCCAGGGCTGAAATAGTTGCCACAAGAGAATGCAGGTTTAAGGTGCTGGGGAGTAGGCATAGAGGAGATGTCAGGGGTAAGTTTTTACGCAGAGAGTGGTGAGTGTGTGGAATGGGCTACCGGCGGCAGTGGTGGAGGAGGATACGATAGGGTCTTTTAAGAGACTTTTGGATAGGTACATGGAGCTTAGAAAAATAGAGGGCTAAGGGTAAGCCTAGTAATTTCTAAGGTAGGGACATGTTCAGCAGAACTTTGTGGGCCGAAGGGCCTGTATTGTGCTGTAGGCTTTCTATGTTTCTGTTTCTATGTAAAATCTCTTTTTACTCCCTTGGTAAAGTTTCTCTCCAACAACTGTTTATTAGTTAGTGCCGTGACCATGTCTAGGAACCTGCTACATCAATCTAAATGTTTTCCTTTTGGACTGTTGCCCAGCATAATACATCTGCCAAACTCTGGCACATCAGCGGTTATCATGGAGCAAGCATCCATGCTTCCTGTTAGCTCTGTAACACTTGAATGACCTTCTAAACAATGGAGATAGACTTAAGCTGCCAGTAACCTGAACATTCTCTGGGAATAGTTAGCGGCTGCCTTCAGATTTATATTAGGGCTCTGTTTAGCCAGGCACATCGGCATCAAGTTTAAAAAACATTGGTTTTTGCTCAATATTTTAGGGATCATTGTATAAGATTAGAGGACATAGGAGCAGAATTAGGCCATTTGGCCCATCGAGTCTGCTCCACCATTTCATCATGGCTGATCCATTTCCCTCTCATCCCCAGGCTTCTGCCTTCTCCCCGTATCCCTTCATGCCCTGTCCAATCAAGAATCTATCAACCACTGCCTTCCGGTTAAGAGGGTGCCACTGAACATGTACGACAGCTCTCTGGTAGTTAAAAATCTGAGAAACCCGACTGAAAACTTCACTAGAAATAACTCTCCTGAGGTAATCTGTGTTAAATTATGGCTGCCAACAGCAAAGGGGCGAGTTCGGGGGACGAGCCGAGATGGTGTGTTGGAGAATGGTGTGAGGTTGGGTTTCTCTGGGCACTGGAAGAAGTCAGGGCCTGGGAGAGGAGATTTAGTCCCCTTACATCTGGACATGTGCATGGCTGGATAGCTCTGGGTGCTGAGAGGGGAAGTTGGGGCCCAGAAAGAGGAGATCTGGTGCCCATACAACTGTCCCAGCTGCACAGTTGGATCACTCTGATCTTGAAAGTGGTTTCGGGCTGGGTGGCGAAATTTGACCCTGGAGCGGGTCACTGATTGGTGTGGTCTAGGCCTGGAGCCTTTTGCTGCAGCAGACCCTGGGTCCCAGTGCGATTCGCTGCTTAGACAGTTTAAATGCCGGCCCAGATTAGAGACAAGTGCCAATTTCACTTGCTCTCCGAGATGTTTCACTTGTGCTCTGTGATGTTCACTCCAGGGCTCCAGAGCCTTTTGCTGTTCCGTTGTTTTGTCAATTTAAACACCAGCCCAGACAGACTGAAAAGACAGGGTGTTGGAATCCGGTGCAAGAGCTGATTTCACTCATTCTCCGCGATGGCCACTTCTCTCTCCATGATGCAGAAGCTATGAAGACTGTCCCAGTTGCTGTGCTCCGTGCCTGCTAATATGATGGACTGATAAGTGAGGCCTTGGCCTACTCTGGGCTGCTCTGCGATTCAGATCTGAGGACTCAATTTTGGTCCGGAATGTTGTTTGTTTCAATTGTTTGCATGTTTCATGTTTTCTTTTCTTTCTCTTGCGCATCCGGTGTTGGTCTTTCATTTATTTATTTTCTTTAATTGGGTTCTTTCGGGGTTCTCGCTTTGTGGCTACCTGTGAGCAGACAAATCTCAAGGTTGTATAATTTGTAGGTGGACACATGGCCAAGTGGTTAAGGCATTGGACTAGTGACCTGAAGGTTGTGAGTTCGAGCCCCAGCTGAGGCAACTTGTTGTGTCCTTGAGCGAGGCACTTAATCACACATTGATCTGTGACGACACCGGTGCCCAGCTGTATGGGTCCTAATGCCCTTCCCTTGGACAACATCGGTGTCGTGGAGAAGGAAGACTTGCAGCATGGGCAACTGCTGGTCTTCCATACAACCTTGCCCAGGCCTGTGCCCTGGAGAGTGAAGTCTCGCAAGACTAACGGATGCCTTAATAATTTGTACATTCTTTAATAACAAATGTACTTGAAACTTGAATCTTGACTTGGCCTCCTGTGGCAACAAATTCCACAGATTCATCTCTCTGGCTAAAGAAATTCCTCCTCATCTCCGTTCTAAATGGACACCCCTCTATTCTGAGGCTGTGTCCTCTGGTCTCAGACTCTCCCACCACAGGGAACATCCACACTATCGGGGCCTTTCAACATTCTTCTAAAGTTGTTTCCACCAGCCAAGGGGTATTGGTCAAAAAGGAATGCGCTATAATATTTTTTCCTAACTGTCTCTTAAAGTGGCTATACGCCTTATGAGCGGCGACCCTCACGCCAAATTTTGTCCCATTTTTTGGTGGGGTAGATGATGGTGGTGACATAGTTTCAAAGGGCAAGTCTATGTCCCTTTTGAACAAGTATATCTCCAATACTTTTCTTTAAAGTTATCGGAAGAAAATAGCGCCGGTGAGCAACACGGCATCCTTCAGACGGTTAAAGAAATGACTTCTTTCACTTCTTTTACATCGTCATTTTCTTTCAAAGGTGGTTTTGCTACTGCTGGAGCCTGTGATCTACATCTTGGCGGCGTGTTTTCGGGCCGATTGAGCACACCGGCGCTTTGCTGTCTCCGAGGGTATTCCGTGGGGCTTCGAGTGAAGTGTGCGGCCTAGAGGCCAAGAAAGCATGGAGCTTACGATTGACTCAATTTCTTGCTGACTAAAGTGCCGAGGAACTTTGAAATCATCGAGGCGAGTGCAGAAGGCAAGCAGGTTTTCATCACCGTCTGCCGGCCTCTGGCCTCCTGCCTCGTTGCTGCCAGAGCATAGTTTGAGCGTGTGACAGTTCTCTTCTCCCTTTCGCTGGCTGCTGCTGGAGGAAGGTCCCTGCATTCGAGTGGTCTCTCTCTCCTTCGATGATGTTGCATGACGGTGCTGGAGTCTGGGGTCTTCTGCAAGGTTTAATCGATGCGTTTGTAGATTGGACTCTGTAGCACACATTATGATGTGTTTCTTGTTTCTGGTAGCTCCTTTTTGGTGCTATTTTGGGTGACTTTGAATCGGGGTGGTCTGCAGATAATGAACACTGAGCTGAACTGAAATATGGCTGGACTCTTTCAATTTCAAAGGTTCAAAGGTACAATTTAAAGCCTGAAAAATTTATACAATTATACATCCTGAAATGCTTTTTCTTCACAACCATCCGTGAAAGCAGAGGAGTGCCCCAAAGAACGAATGGCAGTTAAATGTTAGAACCCCAAAGTCCCCCCCCCAGCTCCCCCCCCCGTGCGTAAGCGGCAGCAAGCAACAATCCCCCCTCCCCCCACCAACCAAAAAAAGCATCGGCACCCACCGCCAAGCACTCAAACGTGAGCAAGGCAATAGCAAAGACACAGACTTGCAGTTATCCCAAAGACTTCACGTTTCACCTGGTATTCAACATACCACAGGTTCTCTCTCTCTCTAATAAGGGAGAACGAGATGTCTCCATTTTCACAGCGAGCAGGGAGACATAACAAACAACTCACTGGTTTACAGTGTTAGAAGTCCGCCACACCACTTTTCTCGAGCTCTGTGCCTGAAGTTCACAAAGGTCCCGGGTCTCCAGGACACACAGCATATATCCCGACTCTCTCTCTCTCAGAGAGAATGAGAGGGAGAGAGAGAGAGGAAACTAGCAGATGGCTGTTTCGATGTTGTAGTCTGAAGTGACATTTATTCAAGCTCACCCGACCCAAAAAACAGAATCTCCCCACAACCCAGCGAGAGAGACAGAACAAGAACGATCTCCCAAGTTCAGAGGACTCCAATAGCCGCACCCGGTGTCTCGATGTCCGATCTTGTTGCACTTATACTCTCTGGTCTCTCTGTTCCGCAACACTTGTCAGTGTCCTACCCTGGTTTGAATGTCCCAAATCTATCACCTCACTCTTATCTAACATGAATTCCTTTTGCCATCTATTCTTCAGCCCGAACTGATCAAGTACTCTTTACAATTCCCTGCAAACTTCATCAAGACTCGGTGGAGGGTCTTGGCCTGAAACGTTGACTGCTTACTCGCTTCCACAGATGCTGCCTGGCTTGCTGTGTTTCTCCAGCACTTTGTGTGTGTTTTACAGAGGATTTCCAGCATCTATGGAATCTCTTGTGAATCTCATTTGCACTAAGTTGCTTTATGTCTCCCTGCACCCGGCTACGTCCTCACTGGACAGGATAAATCTGTAACCGAAGCTTTTTCTCTTCATGTTGACCCTCCGTCCACACTGAAACGGTGTTTTCCTCCCCCGAAAATGGAAATTTTCTAAAACACTCTCCAGGGTGTTTAAATCTGAAAACGCTGGTTGGCTGTTGTAGTGTGTACGGGGTAACCGGCTAATTTTAAAAGCGCTGTCATGACGTGCCGGAACAAATGGTGACAGCAGCGCAACATTTCATTGTTTTCTTGAACGCAACCTCCAACACCACAACAACAATATCTGACGAAAGATGTGTAACAGCCTAATGTAACATTGTATGGAAATACAAGATAACACTGATGCAGACATGTTTCATACATTTAACAAGGTGTATTGCTTGTGCAAACATTCAATAGATGCAATTGTCACTTTTGCCCAGTAACTCATTTTATTGCACGTGTTAAATACAGCAAAATAATACAGAAAGACATAGCAAAAGTAAAGGCAAACAAATGAGGTAACAGCAAATTTCACTTTTGCCCAGTAACAAGCCTTATTGCGTTTAGTTGTAGCTGTCGTCCCTTTCATCGGTGAAGAGACTATGGCTGTAGGAAATGTTTCTGGACAAATGCGCACCAAGTCTTTTGTTTGGCAATTTTCTTTTAAGTTTTCCTAGTCTGTAACTGGACAAACGCGCATCAAGTATACCGTTTCCTCTTCACTTGTTTTCTGTGTGTCCTGCACATGCCCAGTAGGAGGAGATTCGCCCAACTACCCGTTTTAATGTGGACGGAGGTATTTTCAAAACTGCCTGGTGTGGATGCCTCTCGTTTTTACGCGAAACCAGCGTTTTCAGAATTATCCGGTCTAGTGTGGACGTAGCCTAACTTTGTTCAGTGCCCTCATGTTCCTGCTAAGCAGTTGGAATTGCACTCAATGGCCACTTTATTAGCTACCTTCTGTACATAACAAAATGGCCACTCGCTGTATGTTCGCGGTCATCTTCTGCTTTACCCTATTCACTTCAAGATTCTACATGTTGTGCGATTCAGAGATGCTCTTCTGCACACCACTGTTGTAATGAGTGGTTATTTGAGTTACTGTCACCTTCCTGTCAGCTTGAACCAGTCTGTCCATTCTCCTCTGACCTCACTCACTAACAAGGCCTTTTCACCCACAGAACTGCTGTTCACTGGGTATTGTTTTCCTGCTTTCTCACACCATTCTATGTAAAGCCTAGAGCGCATGAACATCCCAGGAAATCGGGAGTTTCTGAGAAACTCAAACCACCCCGGCTGGCACCAACAATCATTCCACAGCCGACGGCCCGAAACATCGACTGTACTTTTTTCCACAGATGCTACCTGGCCTGCTGAGTTCCTCCAGCAGTTTGTGTGTGTTGGTTAAAGAATCTTAATTTAGAGTTCTTAAAAAATTATTATGTACTGTATTGCATTGTACTGCCTCATAACAAAAAATGTCATGACGTGTGCCATGATTCTGATTCTAACTAAAACTTATCATTACAGGTGTAGGTATTATTTTAGAATGTTGTCATTTGCCTTTTGGAGAAGCAAATACTGTTGATTATAAGGACCAGTTCAATGGGTTCAGTTATGGAACAAAAGCTGGAACAAAATCTGTTTAAAATAGCACAAGCTGATAAAAACTTGTCCGTGTGGCAGCCAGTGTTTTGATTTTTTACATGTGACGGACTGGTTCTAAGGCCGTGAGTGGGCTTACCTCCTGGTGGTGTGAATACACAGGGCAGCTGGGCAGATACGGTCTGGGAGTCTTCTGGGTTTCACGCATTCTACGTCAACATTCTGAAGGCCAAAGTAGTCAGTTTGTAATATAATCAGAATGGGAGCTGATAACGTATCTTTCAACTGTGCAACATTCTGAATTACCGTGGCTAATGAGAACATCGCTCAGCAAAACTGACTGAGATTATCTGTGAGGCCAAAGAAGCTGCAAGTTCGAAGGTCGCGGAGGATTCTGTAACAGAGCCTGGAGACTGGGCCTGGGCCTCCTCTGCTGGGTCCACTACATTCTAAGGGGGAGGGAAAAAAAACACCTCGAGCGCTCCTTCCCCGCTGGGGACAGAGTCTGCAGATCCAGCGGAGACTTTAAACAGAAGAGATTGGGTAGATGCTGGATATCCAGAGGGAAATATACAAAAGGCTGGAGGAACTCAAAAGTGTACAGGAATGAACAGTCGACATTTCGGGCCAAGTTTCTTCATCAGTGTGGTGTATTTAATATGTCAGTAAAATTTGAGTAATCTTGTGTGTGTATAGCGATCAGGTACTAATAAGACCATAAGATATAGGAGCAGAATCAGGCCATTTGGCCCATCCAGTCTGGTCCGCCATTTCATCACGGCTGATCCATTTCCCTTTCAGCCCCAGTGCCCCACCTTCTCCCAGCAATCAAGAACCTATCAACCTCTGCTTTAAATATACCCAATGGCTTGGTCTCCACAGATTCACCACTCTCTGGCCAGAAAAGTCAACTGTCTATTCCTCTCCATAGATGCTGTGGACTAGCTGAGTTCCTCCAGCATTTTGTGTGTTCCGCCAGAGACTTTGTCAGGCACTGTATAATCCACAGAGCAGCTGTAGAAGCTTCAGGGGCTGTCTTAGGAGATCTGAGCACAAGTTTGAAGGTTTCATTCATCAAGGCAACCATCCCAACTAGATTTTAAGCAAATTCTTAAAAGTGAGACTACTTAAGTTCTTTTCCTTAGGGGTTACAGTATTTGCCATTATTCCAATTTTACACTGCTCAATGTCCACCATCAAAAATCCTCACTATCCAAGCCTTGCCATCTCACAGCTTCCTTCAGGCAGGACTTACAGAAGCCTGAAGTCTTACACCAGCTGGTACAAGAACAGCTCCTTCCCTTCAACCATTTGCTTCTTGAAGTAACTAACAGAACCTGAATAGACTCATGGAGTCATAGAAAAGTACAGCACAGAAACAGGCCCTTCAGCCCAACTAGTCTGGGCTGCACCATTTAAACTGCCTACTCCCATCAACCTTCACTGGGACCATAGCCCTCATTCCCCTACCATCCATGTACCTATTCAAACTTCTCTTAAATGTTGAAATCGAGCTCGAATGCACCATTTACATTAGCAGCTCATTCCACACTCTCACCACCGTCTGAGTGAAGAAGTTTCCCCTCATGTTCCCCTTAAACTTTTCATCTTTGACTCTTAACCCATGAACTCTAGTTGTAGTCCCACCCAACCTCAGTGGAAAAAGTCTGCTTGCATTTACCCTATCTACACCCTTCATAATTTTGTATACCTCTATCAAATCTCCTTTCATTCTTTTATGTTCCAAGGAATCAAGTCCTAACCTATTCAACCAATTCATGTCCTCCAGACCCAGCAATATCCTTGTAGATTTTCTCTGTACTCTTTCAACCTTACATCTCTTCCCTGTAGGCAGGTGACCAAAATTGCACACAATACTCCAAATTAGGCCTTGCCAATGTCTTATACAACTTCAACATAACATCCCATCTCCTGTACTCAATACTTTGGTTTATGAAAGCCAATGCACCAGAAGTTTTCTTTTAATCCTATCCCTCTGTGATGCCACTTTCAATGATTTATGGACCTGTATTCCCAGACCCCTTTGTTCTATCACACTCTTCAGTGCCCTGCTGTTCACTGAGTAAGACCTACTCTGGTTAGCCCTACCGAGGTGCAAACCTCACACTTGTCTGCATTAAATTCCATCTGCCACTTTTCAGCCCATTTTTCCAGCTGATGCAGATCCCCCTGCAAGCCATGATAGCCTTCCTTGCTGTCCACTACATCCCCAACCTTAGTGTCATCTACAAATTTGCTCATCTTGTTAACTACATGAACATCCAGATTGTTGAAACAGATGAGAAACAACAGACCCAGCCCTGATTCCTGTGGCACTCCACCAGTCACAGGCTTCCAGTCAGAGGAGTAACCATCTACTGCCACTCTCTGCCTTCTCCCACAAAGCCAACGTCTAATCCAATTTACTACATCTTGAATGCCGAGCGACTGAACCTAATTGTCCAACTTCCCATGCAGGACCTTGTCAAATGCCTTGATAAAGTTCATGTAGACAACATCCACTGCTTTGCCTTCATCAACTTTCCTGGTAACTTCCTCAAAGAACTCTGCAAGATTGGTTAGATAGGACCTACCACGCACGAAGCCATGCTGATTATCTTAATCAGTCCATGTCTATCCAAATACATATATATCTGGTCCCGTAGAATACCTTCCAATAAGTTTCACACAACTGATGTCAGGGTCACTGGTGTCAGGGTCACTGGCCTATAGTTTCCTGGTTTTTGAAAAATTTTCATAGCCTTTCTTCAACAGTGTTGGGCATGTGGCCAAGTGGTTAAGGCGTTCGTCTAGTTACCTCAAGGTCACTAGTTCGAGCCTCAGCTGTGGCAGTGTGTTTGTGTCCTTGAGCAAGGCACTTAACCACACATTGCTCTGGTGTCTGTGCGAGGAGTGGTGCCCCACACAGACGTCCAATCTGCGCCTTGTAAGGCATGAAACTGCCCGACGCAGGCTTCTCATGGTCTGAGTCGATGTTCCCCACCCCCTCTTCAACAGTGGAACAACATTAGCTATCCTCCAGTCCTCTGGTAGCTCACCTGTTGCTAAGGATGATTTAAATATCTCTGCTAGGGCCCTGCAATTTCTGCACTTGCCTCTCACGGGTCCAAGGGAACACCTGTCAAGCCCTGGGGATTTATCCACCCTAATTTACCTCAGGACAGCAAACACCTCCTCCTCTGTAATCTGTACAGGGTCCATGAAGTTGATGCCATTTTGCCTCACTTCTATAGATTCTGTGTCCATCTTCTGAGTAAATACAGATGCAAAAATTCATTTAAGATCTCCCCCATCTTTCTTTGCTCCACACATGGATTACCATTCTGATCTTCCAGAGGACCAATTTTGCTCCTTGCAATCCTTTTGTCTTTAGGATTCTCCTTCATCTTGTCTGCTAGGGCAATCTCATGCCTTCTTTTAGCCCTCACTATTTCTTTCTTAAATGATCTCTTACATTTCTTATACTCCATAAGCACCCTATTTGTTCCTACCTGCCTCTACCTGCAATGTACCTCCTTTTTTTTTCCTAGCCAGGACTTCAACATCTCTTGAAAACCAAGGTTCTCTAAACGTGCACATGTGACAAATAAATGAGAATCTGAATCTGAATCTGCCTGAGGAACTCCTACTTCGTTGCCGGGATAATTGACCTCTAACTCCAACCATCTTCCTTTACGTGAGGTCACACTTTAGCCACACTTCTACGTGAACCATTTTTCTTAAATTTCCCCTTGACTTTACTTTCATAAGGAGTTCATTGGTGCTAACGTCATTTTACTCGTGTGCACGTTAATTTCTTATCACCTTCCATCCAGGTGCAAGTTAAACAAGCTACAGATTAATGGACTTTGAGCCGTCATGGTACCATGAGCAGGTCTTTGATTGATGAAATAAGAATCACCAGTTACCGTTCATGATTAGAGTTCAAGGGAATTCTTTTGCAAACAATAAAATGCTTAGGTTGACAGGACTCATTTTAATGTGCAGTTAACTGGTGTCTTCAAACCCACAGCAGAAATCTCTGAGGTCATGTATCTGTACGATAAATCACAGACAAACCACTGCCATTTCACAGAATCACTTCCCCTGCTGATACTGGGGTCACTGACATGCTTTCAATGTGAACTGCCCTGACTCACCCTAATTCCTCAACATAATCAACACAGAATGTCTAGAAACCTTCTGGTTCTGTTTTCAGAAAGAGATATGCACCTGGACCTCCAGCCTTCTTGGGACCATGGGTCACTGAGGGGGTTATGTTCTGAGTTACTGCCTCCTATGCATTTCACATACTGTAGGTGAGTGGTATCACAGCAACAACCTTGCACCCAATGTCAGTAAGACCAAAGAACTGATTGTGGACTTCAGGGAGGGTAAGATGAGGGAGCTCACACCAATTCTCATCGAGGGGTCAGAAATGGAAAGAATGGGCAATTTCAAGTTCTTGGCTGTCACTATCTCTGAGGATCTATCCTGTGACCAATATATCGAGGCAGCTACAAAGAAGGCAAGACAGCGGCTATATTTCATTAGGAGTTTGGGGAGATTTAGTATGTTTCTAAAGACACTCCCAAATTTCCACAGATGTACCGTGGACAGCATTCTAACTGGCTGCATCATCTTTTGGTATGGGGGGGTGGTGGTGGAACTACCACGCAGAATCGAAATAAGCAGCAGAGAGTTGTAAACTTAGTCAGCTCCATCATGGGCACTAGCCTCCATAGCATCTAGGACATCTTCAAGGAGCAATGCCTCAGAAAGGCAGCTTCCATCATTAAGGACTCCCATTACCCAGGACATGCCCTCTTCTTATTGCTACCATCAGGGAGGAGGTACAGAAGCCTGAAAGCACACACTCAACGATTCAGGAACAGCTTCTTCCCCTCTGCCATCCGATTTCTGAATGGACATTGAACCCTTGAAGACTGCCTCACTTATTATCTCTTACTAGCTCTTCTTTCAGTTAGTCCTGACGAAGGGTCTCGGCCCGAAACGTCGACTGTACCTCTTCCTATAGATGCTGCCTGGCCTGCTGCGTTCACCAGCAACTTTTATGTGTGTTGCTTGAAATTCCAGCGTCTAAAGATTTCCTCGTGTTTGCGTTTTTAAATACACTACCTCACTACTTTTTTATTTCTATTTTTGCATTACTTATTTAACTATTACATACTGTACTGTATGTGTGTGTATTTATACTTACTGTAATTCACAGTGCTTTTTCTCACTATTATTACGTATTGCATTGTACAAATTTCACAACCTGTGCTAGTGATATTAAACCTGATTCTGATTCTGAAATGTAAATATAAAAAATAGCAATAAAATAACAAGAACATGAGATAATGAGATAAGGAGTCCTTAAAGTGAGATCATTGGCTGTGAGAACATCTCAATAGATGAGAGTAGTTATCCCCTTTTGTTCAGGAACCTGATGGTTGAGGGGTGGTAACTGTTCCTGAACCTGGTGAAGTCTTGAGGTTCTTGTACCTTCTTCCTGATGGCAGCAGCAAGAAGAGAGCATGGCCTGGGTGGTGGGGATCTCTGACGATGGATGCTGCTTTCCTACAGCAATGCTTCATGTAGATGTGCTCAATGGTTGAGAGGGCTTTACCCATGATGTACTGGGCTGAATCCAATACCTTTTTTTAAGATCATTGGTTGTGGGAACATTTCTGTGACGGGGCAAACGTGCATATTTATCCTTTTCTATTTAAGAGCCTGATGGTTGAAGGGTAGTAACTATTCTTGAATCTTCTGAAAGTACTCCTTCTGAATCCAATCACCCATTTGGTTATGAGGAACAGGTTCGATAGGATGGCAGGTTAAAGTTCTACTGAATATTTTACGAGAGTTTCCTTCTATCGATGTTCATTTTCTGTTGCACCCAATTCTGTAAAAAAAGTCAGATATGAGACCATAGCTCTAGACTCAAAGGTCCACAATTAAGTATAAATTAAAAGCAGCTTATCTAGGAGATTGGGCAAACAAAGGTTACTTTTGTAGCTTTTCATAAAGAGAAACCAAATGAGTCAAAGGTCACGAGTGGTTAGACGGTGCAATTGAATGAGTGCATATTTTGCATAATTTGTACAGCTCTGTCAGTATTCGGACCCACTGACTTCCTGGGTTTGACAAACCTCCCCCCCCCCTCAGTAAACAATGACCCAAAGCAAGGATGTAATGCTGAGGCTTTATAAGGTATTGGCCATCTGCATTTGGAGTGTTGTGAGCAGTTTTCAAAGTTCAAAGTACATTTATTATCAAAATATGTGTAGTCTGAGATTCATCCTCACGTCGGCAAGCACAATACAAAGTAACACCATGGACCCTGTTTCCTATCGAACACTCAATGAGCAAAAAACTGAACAAGTAGAGCAAACAGCGAAAGGCTAACTGACAACAGCTAGAATATCAACATAAAACCAAGGAGTCCAGTATTCAGTTTAGTTCGGTTCAGTTCAGCACCACTAGTCAACTACAGGCCGTAGAGCCAACATGCCCCAGTCTGCACCAATGGCTCCGATCAAACCACAGCCAAAAAAGTAACCAGAACCCAGAGACACATACAATATTGAACCTCAAAGTTCCGCAAACTGAGTTTCGGGCCCCTCGTGTAAGAAAGGATGTGCTGGCATTGGAGAGGGTCCAGAGGAGCCTCACAGAAATTATCCTGGGAATAATGGGGAGAGTTTGATGGTTCTGGGCCTAATCTCGCTGGAATTTAGAAGAGCGAGCAGGGATCTCATTGAAGCCGACTGAATATTGAAAGGCCTGCATAGAGTGGACGTGAAGAGGATGTTTCCTGTAGTGGGGGAGTCTAGGAATACAGGGCACAGCCTCGGGATAGAAGGACGTCACTTTAGAACAGAGATGAGGAAGAATTTCTTTAGCTAGAGGGTGGTGAATCTGTGGAATCCATTGCCACAGACGGCTGTGGAGTCCAAGTCATTGGGTATATTTAAAGTGGAGGTTCTTGATTAGTAAGTGTGTCAAAGATTATATGGAGAAGGCAGGAGAAGGGGATTGAGGGAGAAAATAAATCAGCCATGATGGAATGTCAGTGCAGACTCAATGGGAAGATTGGCCTAATTCTGCTCCTGTGTCTTATGGTCTTACAGTATATATGTTTGTTCCTGAAGGATGCATATGAGTTTTTCAATATCTCCAGTTTTTTTTGTAATCTGGAAAGTGGAGGCCAATTAGATATGCCATTGAGTCATTGAGTCAGAGAAAACTGCAGCAGAGCAACAGGCCGTTCAGCCCATCTAGTCCATGCTGAACCATTTAAACTGCCTACTCCCATTGACCTGAACCAGGACCATAGCCCTCCATACCCCTCCCATCCATGTATTTCCAAATTTCCTTTAAACGTTGAAATCAAGCTCGCATGCACCACTGGTGCTGGCAGCCCATTCCACAGTCTCATCACCCGCTGAGTGAAGAAGTTTTCCCTCATCTTCTCCTTAAACTTTTCACCTTTCACCCTTAACCCATGACCTCTGGTTGTAGTCCCACCCAACCTCAGTGGAAGAATCCTGCTTGCACTTACCCACATCTGAAGCCCTTATAATTTTGTATACCTCAATCAAATCTCCTCTCAATTTTCTACGTTCTAGAGAATAAAGTCCTAACCTATTCAACCTTTCCTTATAACTCAGGTCCTCCAGTCCCATCTCCTTTGGCTAATGCATACAGGAAGCTAACCGTTTTCAGAATTTACCAAGTCTTAGAAATGCGTATGAGGTCAATTTCAAACTGTGGTGAAGAAAGACTCACCCAGGCTGGAAATGGCAGAGTCAAGGGGGCATAATTTGAAGGTGATTGGAGGAAAGTATAAGCGGGGGATGTCACAGGTAGGTTTTTTACACGGAGTGGTAGGTGTGTGGAACGTGTTGCCAGTGGTTGTGGTACAAGCAGATACATTACCGACATTTAAGAGACTCCTAGATAGGCACGAGCAGCTGGTGCACATCACAAGTCCTGGTTAAGAGACCACTGACGCCAGGCAGACAATCCTCTGAAGAGTATTGATAATGGCTGGGGTCACCTGTCTTGGAAAGACACTGCCCAGAAGGCGGCAATGGCAAATCACTTCTGTAGGAAAATTTGCCAAGAACAATCACGGTCAAGACTATGATCGCCCACGTCATACAATACGGCACATAATGATGATGACGATAGGCCCATAGATGATTGAAAAATGGAGGGTTATGTGGGAGGGAAGGGTTAGATTGATCTTGGAGTGGGTTACAAGGTCAGCACAACATTGTAGGCCAAACGGCCTGTACTGTGCTGTACTGTTCTGCGTGCTGTGTTTACAGAATTAAACAGCATGGAAATAGGCCTTTCGGCCCAACTCGTTCACGCTAAACAAAGTGCCCATGACAGCTAGTCCCATTCGTATGTGTTTGTCTCATACCCCTCTGATTCCTTCCCATCCATATTCTTATCCAAAAGCATTTTTTTGCGTTTTGGTACTAAATGTCTTTCGTACCTGCGTCAGTCACTTTCTCTGGCAACTCATTCTATATAGCGTGGCACGGTAGTGCAGTGGTTAGCACAACGCTAGACAATACAGGCGACCTGGGTTCAATTCCCGCCACTGCCAGTAAGGAGTTTGTATGTTCTCCCCGTGACCGCGTGGGTTTCCTCCGGGTGTTCCAGTTTAGTCCCACAGTCCAAAGATGGACCGGTTTGTAGGTTAATTGGTCATTGCAAGTTGTCCTGTGATTAGGCAAGGGTTAAATCCAGGGATTGCCGGGCGGTGGGGCTCAAAGGGACAGAAGGGCCCAGTCCGTGCGTATCTCAATAAATAAATAAATGCATCAGGTCCTTTTTAAATCTTTCCCCTCTATGCCCTCTGGTCTTTGGTTCCCTTTCCCTGTGGGAAGACTGTGCATTCGGGAATGCGACACCCCCTCGTGATATACACCTCTACAAGATCAACCCTCATTCTCCTATGCTTCAAGGAATTAAGTCCCAACCTGGCCAACCTCTCCCATGAACTCAGGAACTCAAGTAACATTCTTCTAAATCTTCTCCGCACTCTTTCCAATTTAAAATTTATTTTACTTATCGAGATACTGCCTGGAACAGGCCTTCCCGGTCCTTCGAGCCACGCTTCACAGCAAACCCTTGACTTAACCCTACCCTAATCACTGGACACTTTACAAAGACCAAGTAACCTACCACATCCTGACTGGTTAAAAAGAATATATTGTCACAGGAATAGCAGTGAAGAATCCTCTTTATCTGTGTGAAACGGTATGGACAGACAGAGATGGAGGATCTTCATTGCTGCCCTAATCATCAACAGCGTAACAAGACATAAGCAAGTAACTAATCTACCAGCCAGTATGCCTTTGGACTGTGGGAGGAAACCGGAGCACCCAGAGAAAACCCAAGCGGTCACAGGGAGAATGTACAAACTCCATTTCCAGAAAAGTTGGGATATTTGCCAAAATGCAGAAAAAACAAAAATCTGTGGTATGTTAATTCACATGAACTTTTATTTAACTGACAAAAGTACAAAGAAAAGATTTTCGATAGTTTTACTGACCAACTTAATTGTATTTTGTAAATATACACAAATTTTGAATTTGATGGCTGCAACACACTCAACAAAAGTCGGGACAGAGGCATGTTTACCATTGTGTTACATCACCTTTCCTTTTAATAACACTTTTTAATTGTTTTGGAACTGAGGATACTAATTGTAGTAGATTTGCAATTGGAAATTTTGTCCATTCTTGCTTGATATAAGACTTCAGCTGCTCCACAGTCTGTGGTCTCCGTTGTCTGATTCTCCTCTTCATGATGCGCCATACATTTTCAATAGCAGATGGATCTGGACTGGCAGCAGGCCAGTCAAGCACACACACTCTGTGTCTACAAAGCCACGCTGTTGTAGCCCGTGCAGAATGTGGTCTGGCATTGTCCTGCTGAAATAAGCATGGACGTCCCGGGAAGAGACATCGCCTTGATGGCAACATATGTCTCTCTAAAATCCTAATATACGCCTCAGAGTCAATGGTACCTTCACATACATGCAACTCACCCATGCCATGGGCAATGATGCACCCCCATACCATCACAGATGCTGGCTTTTGCACCTTTCGCTGATAATGATCTGGATGGTCATTTTCATCTTTGGTACGGAGAACTCGACGCCCGTTTTTTCTGAAAACTAGCTGAAATGTGGACTCACCTGACCACAGCACACGGTTCCACAGTCTTTCAGTCCATCTGAGATGAGCTCGGGCCCAGAGAACTCGCTGGCGTTTCTGCATAGAGTTGATGTATGGCTTCCTCCTTGCGTAATACAGTTTCAAGTTGCATTTCTGGATGCAGCGACGGACTGTGTTGAGTGACAATGGTTTTCCGAAGTACTCCCGAGCCCAGGTGGCTATAATTGTCACAGTAGCATGACGGTTTCTTAGGCAGTTCCACCTGAGGGCTCGAAGATCACGTGCATTCAACAGTGGTTTCTGACCTTGCCCTTTACGCACTGAGATGTCTCTGAATTCTCTGAATCTTTTCACAATATTATGTACTGTAGATGTTGAAAGACCTAAATTCTCTGCAGTCTTGTGTTGAGAGATGTTCCTTTTGAACTGACTAACAATTCTCTTACGAATTTTGGCACAAAGGGGTGAGCCACAACCCATCCTTGCTTGCAAAGACTGAGCCTTTGATGGACGCTACTTTTATACCCAGTCATGATACCTCACCTGCTACCAATTAGCCTGCTTAATGTGGAGTCTTCCAAACCGGTGTTACTTGAATATTCTGTGCACTTTTCAATCTTATTTTAACTCTGTCCCAACTTTTGTTGATTGTGTTGCAGCCATCAAATTCTAAATTTGTGTATAATTTACAAAATACAATTACGTTGGTCAGTAGAACTATTGAAAGTCTTTTCTTTGTACTTTTGTCAGTTAAATAAAGGTTCACATGAATTAACATATCACAGATTTTTGTTTTTATTGCATCTTGGAAAATATCCCAACTTTTCTGGAAATGGGGTTTGTACAAACTCCTTACAGGCAGTGGCGGGAGTTGAACCCAGTACTGCAAAGCATTGTGTTAACCATTACACTTACTTTTTTCCCTCTAGCAGAGTTACTTAAACTGTACATGGTGCTAAGCTGCACCTAGGATGCACTGGGACACATCACCAGTGATGTGACCTGGGGGGGGGGGTCATCTGGCGTTCCGGGTCTTTCAGCATCAGACACCCTCGCCCAGGCGACCCGGCCAAGTTCGATCAAGTCCTGGCTTGTGTCTCAGCAACCGGTCACACCTTTCCATCCATATATCACTCAGCAGCCTCTGTGACAGTCCTGGTGGCTCTCTGCAGCCTCCGTAAAGCCAAAGAGAGAGAAGGTTCTGCAAGGCGAGCAGCAAAACCTCTACACCCCTCCTTTATAGGCTCGCATCGTTCCCTCCATGCCTGTCTCTGGACCTGCTCTCCCAGCTCCTGGTATTTGGCATTGCTGCACACTACTCCAAGTGAAATTCAGATACTGGTTTTTAAAGGACTATGAAATTTCCTAGGAGATGTATCAACAGTTTTGTTGCAATGCACAATTCCCTTATAAACAGTTATTATCTTCAGCAGGTTTGCAGTGACCTTTGGGCACTTTTTTTTCACATCTGTTGATAGATACCGGCACAGCAGTTAACATTTATTGACGATTGCTGAGTCGCCCTGAACTTAATGGCTTGCTGGGTTACATCGGAGGGTGATTAAAAACCTTAATCATCTCTAGCTCAGGAGACGCATGTGCGTTATAGAAGAAGGAATAAATTGCCACCCAATCCCGTGCTTATCTGTGTTGGTGGATGAGGAAAGAGAAAGTTGGTTCAAGTGGTTCAATTTAATAATGTAAATAGTATACAGCCTGAAATTCTTATTCTTCACAGACAACCGCAAAACAAGAAACCCCAAAGAATGAATGATAGAAACAACATAACCTCAAAGCCCCCCCCATTTCACAAGCAGCAGAAGAAGCATTGTTCCCCCCACCTCCTCCTTCACTTGCACCAACAGAAGACCCACCCCCAAAATGCCCCACCAGGCAAGCAATAGCAAAAGCCCCCAAAGAGAGAGAGAGAGGTCTCTCCTGCAACAAGAGTGGAGACCAACAGTTGCTGTTTCAAAGTACCATGTGGCTTCAGCAAGCACCCCCCTAACTTGGGGACCAACAGGCCCTCGCTCACCATTAAAAGAGGGAGAGAGAGAGAGAGAGATTGTTCGAGTACAGGGTGCTTCATCCAATAGCAGCACTCACTGCCTGTTGTCCCAATGCTTCAGACTCCCACGACGCTTCGGTCGGTAACATCGGCGAGGAACCCAGTTGTCTACAGGCTGCTCCCCGAAGGCGCACGTCCTTCAGGCTGTTCTTGAAGCTGTCAAAACGCCAGGCCGCACAGCCAGTCCAAGATCCCACTGCTTGTGGAGAACCATAGTTTGAGCCTTAGCTGTAGATCACGGACTCTGACAGAATCCCAGCCACCTTGAAAGGGAAAGAAAGGCATAAAGCAAAGGTTTCCTCCCTTTCTCCCAATGTCTGAGGCCCTCTGTTGGCCAGGGTCGACCGTGGATATTGTGTTCTAGCTATCTATGTAATATACAAGACAGTACACAAGCCAGAGCAGTACAATATGGAGAGCGAGCTGTTGCCCATGTAGATGGCTCCCCCTCTCCACACAACTGATGAATCCAAAGGAAGAGCAGAGACCGATACAGTTTGGTATCAGCAGTGTTGCAGAAGTTGGCAGTCAGTATTGAACTTAATGTAGGACAGCCCTGGGAACTCCAGTTCTGGATTTTTCTCTCGGGGTTCACTCCCGAAGCCTTTCCCATGAGTGGGTACAGCCGCAAGGCAGCGGTGGTTTGAGATCAGAGTTTGCCTTCTCCTAGATGAGCTGCCAACCACGACTGATGAGCCCCATCTGCCCAAAGCGACTGGTTTTAAGGTGCCAGTAACCTACTTTTGCCCCTTCTCCTGTCAATAGGAACGGTCCCGCTGGGTTTAGTAGCTCAGCCACACGTGAAGGCCGGGAGATGGACTTGGTTGACAGAGGCTATTTGAGGCACATGCCATTGGCAGCATTTAATAGGTAGTGAGAGCTTGTTCTCTGGTGATGACAACCTTAAGAAACCTCTCTCAATGTGGGGACAAGGCCTAGATCTATAGCTCACCTTTGTAACTACCACCTAATGCAAGGCAGTTGATTTAGAGAATTGCTTTAGGAGTCTCACTTTAGTTGGATAACCTGCATGGGAGATCAATATGTTTGCAGATTGCTATTAGGTTTGAGATCAGAACTTTTGACATACTTAGCAAAGGAGAAAAGATCAATCTTTAATTTACAGATAAGTGTTTTAGAAACATCAGCCAAGGTCAACTAAAGATTGTCAGTGATTGTCTGCAAATGCAAATGGCCAGTTGTAGTAGCTTACTAAAGTCAAGGTTAATTCTGCTTTTCCACTCACCTCCTTAGAGTCACAGAGCACTATGTCACAGAAACAGGCCCTTCAGCCCATTCTGAACTGATATGCCGCCTTGTCCCGCTGACCCACACCGGGACCATAGGCTTCCATACCCCTTCCATCCATGCACTTATCCAAACTTCTCTTAATGGGGGGGGGTGATCAATGTGGCTGGGGCGCTTCAGCGAAGAGTGGTTCTGCGTGCAACCTGCAGAGGGCTGGCAGTGTGGGGCTGAACCAAACTAAACTGAATTTTACTAGCCTCCTGGTTTGATGTTTGACCTGCTATGTGTTGTCCGCTCGCGTTTTGCCGTTTGCGCAATTTGCGCGTTGGGTTCCACGGTGTTTCTTTGCTTCGTGGCTGCCTGCGGGAAGATGAACCTCAGAGCTGTACTCTGTAAACCTACTTTGATAATAAATGTACTTTGAATCTTTGAAATGTTGAAGTCATCACCATTTCCACTGGCAGCTCATTCCACACTCGCACCACCCTCTGAGTGAAGAAGTTTCCCCTCAGGTTCCCCTTGAATTTTTCACGTTTCACCTTTAACCCATGACCCTAGTCCTAGTCTCACCCAACCCCTGTTTGCATTTACCCTATCTACACCCCTCATATCTCCAAGAGGACCTAGTCTTGTGTTCCTCAATAACACAGAGAGCTATGTTAGCTGGAATCTGGACTTTAGGCTCTGACTCTTGGTAGGGTCACCCATGCCAAACAGGTCAAAGGGTAGAGGCCAGACCTCTAGGTTCAGGGGTTCAGCTCAGGGCTAACTACCCTTTCTGGTCAAACAAAACTGTTACGGAAACAGCAATAAAGAATCCTTCTACACCTGAGTGTGACGGTATTCCTGAGTCTCCACCTGGGACTTGCATGGCTGACAGTAGTGAAAACCCAGAGGAAGCTACTGACATGATGAAGGAAGCAGCCTAGGAGATTAGCTTGCCCTCAGAGTTCCAGGATCTCGTGGCTTTGGAGACAGGCGGACTGAAGGCTGGTGCCTCTGCAGAAATCCAGTGTGTTGTAGGAGGTGGAACATTGAAAGCAGTGAGCTGGCTGCTGGCTGTGTGCCCAGAGACCCAAGTTCTTTGGGCACAGAGCTTGGAAAAAGCGACTCAATGGAGTATTAACATCGTAAATCAGCGAGTTGTTTGTTATATCTCCCCTCTTGCTGTGAAACGGAGACACCTCTTTTTCCCATAATAGGGAGCAAGAGAGCCTGTGGTATATCAAATTACTGGGTGAACGAACAGTCTTTGGGGTGCTGCAAGTCTGTGTCGTTGCTGATGCTTTTCTGCATGCTTGAGTGCTCGGTGGTGGGTGCCAACAATTTTTTTAGCTGGTGGGGGAGGGGGAGTTGTTGCTTTGCTTCTGTTTACACTTTGGAGGGGGGAGCATGGGGGTGGTTTAGGGTTCTAACATTTAACTGTCATTCATTCTTTAGGGGCACTCCTCTGTTTTTTGTGGATGTATATTGTATACATTTCTCTGACATTAAATGGACCTTTGAAACCTTGAAACCTTTGAAGCCCTGAACATCACCAGAGATGGAGGACCTTCATCGCTGCCCTAGATGCCAGTGGTGTAATGGGCAGTAACACGTATCCCTCATAATTTAGTATACTCTATCAAATCTTTCCTCATTCTCCTACGCTCCGGGGAATACGGTCCAGGGAATGAGTATTCACACCCTGTGGCGCGGCTGCTAGATCCACTGCCTCACAGATCTAGCGACTGGGCTCCATCCTGACTCCTGGCATTGTCTGTGTGCGGTCTGCACGTTCTTCCTGTTGCCATGTGGGCTTCCCCATGTCCTCCAGTTCCCTTCCACATTGAGGTATTAGCTGGTATGGTGGGTTAAGATAAAAACATTAAGGATTAGTTTTCCAATAGCCCCAGTCTCTCCTCAGGGTGGAGGAGAAACATTATACTTTATACTTCATACTTTATTGTAGCCAAACAATTGATACGAGAATGTACAATCATCACAACGATATTTGATTCCACGCTTCCCGCTCCCTGGATTACAAATATTAAATATTAAAATATTTAAAATAGTAAAAATTAGTAAATATTAAAAATTTAAATTATAAATCATAAATAGAAAATAGAAAAATGGAAAGTAAGGTAGTGCAAAAAAAACGAGAGGCAGGTCCGGATATTTGGAGGGTACGGCCCAGATCCGGGTCAGGATCCGTTCAGCAGTCTTATCACAGTTGGAAAGAAGCTGTTCCCAAATCTGTCCGTACGAGTCTTCAAGCTCTTGAGCCTTCTCCTGGAGGGAAGAGGGACGAAAAGTGTGTTGGCTGGGTGGGTCGTGTCCTTGATTATCCTGGCAGCACTGCTCCGACAGCGTGCGGTGTAAAGTGAGTCCAAGGACGGAAGATTGGTTTGTGTGATGTCCTGCGCCGTGTTCATGAACTTCTGCAGCTTCTTTCGCTTTTGGACAGGACAACTTCCATACCAGGTTATGATGCACTCTAGAAGAATGCTTTCTACCATGCATCTATAAAAAATAGTGAGGGTTTTAGGGTTTAGGCCAAATTTCTTTAGCTTTCTCAGGAAGTAAAGGCGCTGGTGGGCCTTCTTGGCAGTGAACTCTGCTTGGTTGGACCAAGTCAGGTCATTTGTGATATTGACCCTGAGGAACTTAAAACTTTTGACCTGTTCTACTTGCGCACCACCGATGTAAATTGGGTCGTGCGGTCCGCTACTCCTTATAGTCTGTCTGGGTGCCTTCTAACTTGATGGTATGAATATCGATATCTCCTTCCAGTGAACCAAACCCCCTTCCTTCCTCTATTCCCCACTCTGACCTTTTACTTCTTCTCTCCTGCTGATTACTTACCACTGGGCCGCATCCTCCTTCCCTTTCCCCCCATGCTCCACTCCCCTCTCCTATCAGATTTCTTCCTCTCCAGCCCTTGACCTTTCCCACCCACCTGGCTTCACCCATCACCTTCCAGCTATCCTCCTTCCCCTCCCACCAACCTTTAAATTCAGGCACCTCCTCCCCTTCCTTCTCAGTCCTGAAGAAGGGTCTTGGTCAGAAACGCCAACTGTATATTCATTTCCATAGATGCTGCCTGACATGCTGAGTTCCTCCAACAGTTTGCGTGTGTCTCTGTTATGCTGGAGGGCTTGTGTGGGTGGCACGGTAGTGTAGCGGTTAGCACAATGTTTTATCAGTACGAGCAACCTGGGCTCAATTTCCGTCGCTGTCTCTAAGGGTTTTTTTATGTTCTCCGTGTGAGCACATAGATTTCCTCCGGGTGCTCCAGTTTCCTCCCACATTCCAAAGCGATATGGGTTAGGGTTACTAAGTTAGGCGTAAGGGTTAGTTAATCAGCCCATGAGTGTCACCATGTTTCTGGCGCCAACATAACGTGCCACGTTGGAGCCAGGAACGTGACCACACTTGCGTGCTGCCCCAGCACATCTTTGTACTGCATTGATTATTGGCACAAATGACACATTTCACTGAATGCTGTGATGTTTCAATTTCCTGTGGCAAATAAAGCTCTTCCAAGAGGACCACAGACTTGTCGTGGTTTGGAGGCTTGCGTGCCTCAGTGACCCGGAGGGCTACGTTGGCTGGAGTCAGGGCCTTGTGCTTTGACTCTTGGTAGGGTCACCCATGCCAAACAGGTCAAAGGGTAGAGGACAGACTAAGAGTGGTCCTCTGGTCCTCCAGGTTCAGGGTTCAGCTCAGGGCTAACAACCTTGACTGGTCAAACAAAATTGTTACGGAAACAGTAATGAAGAATCCTTCTGCATCTGAGTGTGACGGTATTCCTGAGTCTCCACCCGGGACTTGCATGGCTGACAGTAGTGAAAACCGAGAGGAAGCTACTGACAAGGTGAAGGAATCCCTGAACACCACCAGAGATGGAGGACATTCATTGTTGCCCTAAATGCCAGCAGCATGACGGGCAGTAAGCAAGCAAGATTAAATAAAGCTGATCTTTGAAGTCAGTGTATTTTTTACTCAATAGCAGAATGATGACTCTGTTAAATGTTTGCCAGTCTTCAACCAAGAGCTGTAAGCAGGGATTGGATAAACTTTCCTGCAGTTATTCCTTCCCTAGTACACATTCCATAATCTGTTTCCTGAGGGAGTGCGGCAAAAGGTTGTCTTGCTGCCTTATCTCTTGTGTTTGTCCCCTCACTGCTGGATGGCCCAGGCACACTGTTTCCAAGCTGTACCAGTTCACTTGGAGATAAAGGCATTTCCATAACATGAGTGGGATCATTTGGCAAAGGTCCCCATGACATAATTACAAGGACAGTCTTATAACACCAAGCGATTTTCAAGAACTTTCTTTGCTTTTTTTTCCCAATTAGTTTGGATTTCAGCCAAGGAGCTGTCAGGAGGAAAGATACAATGAATATCCACCTTACACAGAGAGGGGTGAGTGCAAGGAATGTGACGAGAGGTGACTTGATTGAGGTGTACAAGAGGCCAAGAATGGGTGGAGAGCTGGGGATTTGTTTTGGCTGCTCCAGACTTCATGTCTGAGGACTCACTTTCTTTCTAAATTCTATTTGCTTACTTTTATTGTTTGCATAATTTGATTTTTTTCTCTCTCTCTGCACATTGGATGTTAGTCACTTATCTTTAAGGGTTCCCTTGGGTTTCTTTGTTTTGTGGCTGCCTGTAAGAAGACAAACCTCACGGTTGTATAATGTATACATACTTCGATAATAAATGTACTTTGAACTTTTTCTCAGGGTGGAAATGGTTAATATGGGAGAGCCTCATTCTAAGGAGCTTGGAGTAAGGTACAGGTAGGATATCAGAGTAGGATTTTTACACAGAGAGTGGTGGGTGTGGAACACCCTCCCGGGGGTGGTGATTTTTGCACAGAGAGTGGTGGGTGTGGAACACCCCCCCAGGGGTGGTGATTTTTGCACAGAGAGTGGTGGGTGCGGAACACCCTCCCGGGGTGGTGATTTTTACACAGAGAGTGGTGGGTGCGGAAAACCCTCCCAGGGGTGGTGGTGGAGGCAGATACATGCGGTACATTTAAGAAACTCTCAGATAGGCACATGGATGATAGAAAAATGGAGGCTATGTGGGACGGAAGGGTTAGGTTCATCTTGGAGTAGATCAAAATGTCAGCACATCATCGTGGGCCCGAGGGCCTGTGAAGGAACATAGCAGAAATAGTGTCCGACATTCTCTGTTTACCAGCTGAGCTAATGAAGTATTTTCTGTAATAAAAACTCCAACTACCCATGGACGAGATACACATCAGGTCTGTCACTTTTAAAGTTGAGCAACTCACACAAAATACTGGAAGAACTCAGCAAATCAGGCAGCATCTGCTGAAATGAATAAACAGTTGAACTTCTGGGTCAAGACCCTTCTTTAGGAGTGTTTAGAAGGGGGGAGACACAAGAATAAAAAGGTGGGGGCAGGGGGAGAAGGCGTAGATGAAGTCAGGTGGGTGGGAGAGGCCAAGGGTTAGAGATGAAGGAATCTGGTAGGAAAGGAGAGTAGGCCATGAGAGAAAGCGAAGGACAAAGGGACAGGCAGGTGAAGATGATGGGCGGGCGAGAAGAGGCAAGAAGTCAGAGTGTGGAAAAGAAGAAGAGGGGAGGGGGAGGGAAGAAGACAGAATAAGAATGCGGTGGGAGGGGTGGGAGTACCTGGCTGGGTGAGTCCAGGTGAGAGGGGAGATGAAGTTAGAAGCTGGGAGCTGGAAGAAGTAAGGGGCTGAAGAAGAATTGTTCAATCTTCTCTACAGATAGTTTGAGTTGAGACCCTACTTTGGGACTGGGACAGAGGACAGGATAAGAAGGTGAAGGAGTACAAATTGGCAGGTGATAAGTGAGACCAGGTGAGGGGGAACGGGATGAAGTGGACTGCTAGGTGAGGAAGCTTGGAAGAGGTAATGAGCAGAGGGAGAAGGAATCTGACACGAGAGGACAGTAGACCTTGGGAGCAAGGAAGGAGGAGGGGATCCAGAGGGAGGTGATGGGGAGGTGAGAAGAAAAGGGTGAGATGGGAATCACAATGGGGAACAAAGAAAGACAGAAAGGAGAGTGGAGAGGGTAGGTTACCAGAAGTTAGAGAAGCGTACATTCACGTGAGGAGGAAGGTGGGTGGGAGGGGAAGTGGGGTGAAGTAAAAAGGGAGATGATAGGTGGATATGGGTCACCCTTGGGCAAGGTGTAGCACCTGCTTAGCCCCTTGATCAGGGTCATGTGAAGCCAGGTGGTGGATGGTCGTACGAGCAGCCGGTGCACATCACAAGTCCTGGTTATGCGACCACTAACGCCAGGAAGCCAATCCCTGAAGAGTATTGATAATGGCTGGGGTCACCCGTCTTGTAAAGACGCTGCCCAGTAGAAGGCAATGGCAAAGCACTTCTGCAGAAAAATTTGCCAAGAGCAATCATGGTCATGTGACCACAATCGTCCATGTCACATGATGGGGCACATAATGACGTTGATAGATAAGATACTGTAGGTGGAAGAGGGTAAAGGGCTGAAGAAGAATGAGTTTGAAAGGTTGGAGAGTGGACCGTGGGAGAAAGGGAAGGAGGAGGGGAACCAAAGGGGGAGAGGAAGAGGGGCATCAGAACGAGGAATGGAAAACAGAGAAGGGGGAGGAGAGGTAAATTACCAGGTTACAGAGATCAATATCCATGCCACCACTTTAAAGCTGATCGTTTACGAACAGAAAAAAAATGCTGTTTAACTTAGGTAGGATTGTTAACTGGCCTGATGATAGTTATTTTGTGTGCTTGATTTCGGATAGGCTGACTTCCCAACAAGAAACACGAGTCAGCAGCGGCGATCTTCAAAGCACCAGCAGAAATATTGGCGTGAAAACCTGTTGAAGGCATCGTTGATAGCAAACACCTAATGCATCATAAATGTTATCAGCCGGGGCTGTAATTTGCTGTCTGTAATCAGTCAAAATGAGCCTTTTATTACTGTTCGAATGGAAAATTTGACAACATGATCTAGACAGCTGCTAATCCATAAATCATTATCTCATGGCAATAAACCTTTGAGGGGACGTTGTTGCCACAAGAGAATAATGATAAACATAAAAGTTCTGAATTTAGTTTTTCAGTAATCTTGTGTGTGTGTGTATATATATATATATATATATACTGAATTAAATTGATTTTATTTCTTACATCCTTGGCATACATGAGGAGTAAAAATCTTTACGTTATGTCTCTGTATAGATATATAACTATACATGTAACTATATAGATAGTTTGATTAAGCATTCTTGTTCATTTAATTAATCAATTATGGGTTAAATGTAAAAATCTCCAATGGGACCACAACCTTGTCATGGTTTGGAGGCCTGCGTCTCTCAATGACTCGGAGAGCTACGTTGGCTGGAGTCAGGGCTTTCTGCTTTGGCTCCTGGTAGGGTCACCCATGTCAAACAGGTCAAAGGGTAGAAGCTAGACTAAGGGTGGCCCACCAGCCCTCCAAGTTTGGGGGTTCAGCTCAGGGTAACAACCCTGAATGGTCAAAACAAAAAATTGTTTTGTATACAGAAATGAAGAATTCTTGAAGATGGCTAAGGACAGACGGAGATGGAGGATCTTTGTTGCCGCCCTTAAACACCAACAGCGTAGCAGGCAGGAACTATATGTAAAAATACGTGAATTGCATGCATCATCACGCTACCACGTGATAAGTGCGCACTTCGCTTAAAGTAAGCACGAAGTTAGACTTGCATTTCCAGACTTCCACGTCTTCCATTGAATTAGCTTAATGCTTTGAAGTTACAAAACAAAATGACAAAAGGGTCTGCAGATGCTGGAAATCTTGTGACATCATGCACAAGATGCTGGAGGAACTCAGCAGGTCGGGCAGTTTCTGTGGAGAGAGGGCTGAAGCCAGAATAAGAAGGTGGGGGGAGGGGAAGGACTAAGTACAAGCTGGGCGGTGATGGGCAAATTTCTACAGATGTACCAATGAGAGCATCCTGGCATCTTCCCCTTTCTTCCTTTCTTCTCAGTAGTGAAGAAGGGTCTCGGTCCAAAACATTGACTGTTTATTCATCTCCATAGATGCTGCCTGACCTGCTGAGATCCCCCAGCATTTTGTGTGTGCTTTTACAGGGAGAGGTTGGCAGACTAATACTCTATTCCTTGGAGTGTCGGAGACTGAGAAGTGACCATCTGGAGATGTATAAAATCGTCTGGGGTATTTCAATAGAATGAATCCACACCGTCCTTTTCCCAGGGAAAGTGTGTCCCTTTCCCCCATATCCTGGCTTCTTCCCTCTTCCTTTCCAGTCCTGATGAAGTGTCTCAGTCCAAAACTTTTTCTTTTTGCACATGGGAGGGGTGGGGTTAATGTTCTTGTTGCCATTTGCACAATTTTTATGTGTGTGTGTGTGTGTGTGTGTGACACGCATGTGGCGGGGGGTTGATATTATCCTTGCCATTCGCGCGATTTTTTTGCATGGGGGGAGTTTGATGCTCTTGTTGCTGTTAGCGCAATTTGTTTATTTTTTGCGCGTTGGGGCTTTGATGTTCCAAGGTGTTTCTTTGTTTCGTGGCTGTCTGCGGGAAGATGAATCTCTGGGTTGTACTCTGCACACATACCTCGATAATAAATGTACTTTGAGAACGTCGACCGTTTATTCCCCTCCATAGATGCTGCCTGACCTGATGTGTAGCTCCAGATTTCCAGCATCTGCAGAATCGCATCTGCTTAGATAAAATACAAACTTAGCAAATGAAGAAATAGCATCAAGTATGAGAAAGACCAAACCAGTCCCTACTGAGGGAAAGAGATAGGTGGTGAAATCTAACCTGCATTGCAAGTGAATTATAAGGAAACAAGGGTTCCCAAGAAAATTTCAGCCAGTGAGGCACTTTGAACTCCAGTCATTGCTGTCATGTCAGCCCTGCACAGCGGTGTTTTGCACACAGCAGTTTGATAATTACCTGTTGCATTGGAAATAATTGGGTCAGCATGCTCCTCTTGTTTTTTTTTTGCCAAATAACCTCATCAGGCTTTGGTTCACCGGAAAAAGCAAATTAATCTCCCAAAAAACAGACCTGGGAAGAAAGCTCCCAGAAAACTCATTTGTGAGTCAAATGAGCTTTTGTAGAGGTCTGATAGTTTCACAGCCATTGTTACAGCCTCGACCTTTGTATCCCAGATTGCTTTAGTTATGGAATTTGAACTGTGTCTGGATCAATGCAGCAAGCCTCTGGGTTGTCAGGTTATAGAGGGACTCTCCACACCTCTAATTATACAGAACCACTCTGTGTCGGTATATAAACATCAGCGAATGAATGGTGTATTGTCTGAGAAAATGCAGAGTAATTCATTCTGCACCAGAGGCATTAATAATGATTGCCTGGTGAAACAGCTGTAATTAGAAACAGCGTCCTGTTTATACATGTGACGGAAGAACTGCCGAGCCAGATTTCAAAGCCTCAGCATGGCTCAAACCTGTAACTTACTTGGTGCCGCCGGCCACAGTTGTAAGGCAAAGTTGTACTGAGCCTTTCTATTGTGAAGCCCTGGGGGCCGACCTTGCGCTTGTCTAGACCAAAGGAAATTGAAAGCTTGCAAACAGCATGGCAGGTATCTGCAACGTGCACAGAATGATGGAAGAACTCAGCAGGTCAGGCGGCGTCCATGGAAAGAAATGCAATGCCAGAATCAGGTTTAATATCACCGGCGTGTGTCGCGAAGTTCATTGTCTTTGCGGCATGAATACAATGTAATACATAATAATAGTGTAGCCCCCTCAATGGGCTCATACGTTAGCCAGCCGTACTAACAGCCACGGTACCCAGCGGTGAGAAGGCCAGCTTTCATAAACAATAGGCGTCTAGGGTGGGTATGACTTGGGGTTAACCACACAGGAACGCCGATTAAAGAAACCTCCATTTGAGTGAATGATGCGTAAATGCTGCCCGTACACGGTAATCGGTCGGCAAGAGGTAACAAATTGTACACCAGGTAAAATTATAAAGAAAGTATATTTACAAATGTCTGCTTTATCGAACTGTTAGAAGGAAAAAGGAAAGAAAAAAAAATAAAAGAGCCCATTACAGTTAACCCAGTCCAAATGTGTACATCAAGTTGGAGCTCATCCTGAAGTTGTCTTTTTACTCACGTGCTGGACTCATGCTGTGTGAAAGCACACACCACATTCCAAATGTCACTCCAAATGCACCTCGAATAAATGGGCGCTCATTGGGAGTATTGGCCCTGCCTCCTTAGAGCCTCCTCATCTGCACAAAGCGCCTCGTGCGAAAGAGGCGCTCCATCCCATGGCAACCTCAGCTATCTTCCCCCCGTCCTCTCCACAGCTCCCCCTCAAAATGACCCACGAACCACACTGTCCGTCACAGATCTCGCTCTGCCCAGTACTCTCAAGAACCTTCTCCAAACTCCACCATCCTGATTGGCTGACACAACATTCCTAAGTTGAACATCATAGCCCCTTATCTTTCAGCCGAAACCAAAGTATTCTAAAAGCAGAACTCACTGCTTTTACAGAACTGCTAAAATGAAATGCCTACAGCACAGCAGTAAGAATCTGAAACAGGGCATTACAATAAGAACAAAATGTGAATTGCAGTAAGTATATATATTAAACAGTTAAATTAAGTAAATAATGTAAAAATAAAAAAAGTAGTGAGGAAGTGTTCATGGGTTCAATCTCCATTCAGAAATCTGATGACAGAGGGGAAGAAGCTGTTCCTGAATCGTTGAGTGTGTGTCTTCAGGCTTCTGTACCTCCTCCCTGATGGTAGCAATGAGAAGACGGCATGTCCTGGGTGATGGGGGTTCTTAATGATGGATGCTGCCTTTTTGAGGTATCCATTATTAAGCATCATTAATGGTTGCTACACTTCAACCATTAGGCTCTTGAACCAGAGTGAATAACTTCACTCACCACAACATAGAACTGATGCCACAACCTACAAGGCTTCTGCAACTCTTGCTCTCAGTATTATTTATTAAATTTTTAAAATTTATTTTTGGCACTATTTGTCCTCTTTTGCACATTGGACGTTTGTCAGTCTTTGTTATGTATAGTTTTTCATAAATTCCGTGGTATTTCTTCATTTTCCTTTCAATGCTTGCAAGAAAATGCATCTGGTATATTGTGACATATATGTATTTTGATAATAAATTTACTTTGAAGTTCAAGCAATCTGACTGATGCAGCATTGCTCGGCTTTGTGTTGTCTGAGAATTCCTCCACCCGCAATTGACTCCAGGACTAGCTCTGCCAGCCTGGGTAACAGCTTCTGCCCTCAGGCTGTGAGACTAATGAATACCCTGCCACCACCGAGGTCTCGTCACTAGTTCAAGTTCAAGTTTATTGCCATATATACAACCAAATGAAACAACGTTCCTCTGGACCACAGTGTTCCCACAAAATATATATCACACACAGCACATAAAAGAAAATATTACCTCAAGTTGATAAAATAGAATTTAAAATGCGTGTAGTGCACAACACAGGGGAACAGAGTACAGCTCGCTGTCACAGTGACGGGACCTCGGTGGTGGCAGGCTGTTTATTAGTCTCACAGCCTGAGGGAAGAAGCTGTTACCCAGTCTGGCAGTCCTAATCCTGAAGTTAGTTGAGTGTGGAGGAACTGTCAGACACCACAAAATTTACTAATCCCGCACAAAGCACTTAAGCAGTGACAGAGCTGACGGTTATGGTCTGAGGTGGTGGTTGTCCATTATGTCCAACGATGACAGGAAATCTCCGCAGGAGAGTTTTTAAAGTGGAAAAGTCAGTTCTACTCCTTCAACCTCAGGTCCAAGTCCAGTGGTACGAACAAGCTTCACAAACTGGGGTCTTCCTTGGTTGCAGTGGATGACCGTGATGCCTTCTGTACCTTGTCACGCCCTTCGCTCTCCACGGAGCATTGCAGAAACAACTTCCTGGCCGTTGGATCTCACTCTAGATCTCATCAACCAGTCTGCCAGAGCTGACTTCACATTCTGGGACAGGCATGACCCTATGTCACCAGGGCATGAGGCCCAACTGGTTTAGCTTGGCTGTCAAAGCGATGTACCGGGGTGTGGCCACTATTGCACGCAAACAGCTACCTGGAGCCACAGGTGAGAGCTGAGTGTCTGGTGGGGACCAAAGGTGAGTGAGCTGCCCCAGAATGGACACGACAAGCCCCTTCACCAGAGGTGTTGCCCCTCCCTGGACACCCCATACAGCCCAGTCTGAGGAACTGTGCGATGATAATACTTAAGTACACTCAGTGACCGCTTTATTAGGTAAACCTGTACTCCTTGTTAATGCAAATACCTAATCAGCCAATCATGTGAAAGCAGCTCAATGCATAAAAGCATGCAGACATGGTCACGAGGTTCAGTTGTTGTTCAGACCAAACATCAGAATGGGGACAAAATGTGATCCAAGTGACTTTGATTGTGGAATGATTGTTGGTGCCAGATGGAGTGGTTTGAGTATCTCAGAAACTGCCGATTTCTTGGGATTTTCATGCACACCAGTCTCTAGAGTTTAGAGAGAATGATGCAAAAAAATTAAAAAAAAACATCTTGTGAGAGGCAGTTCTGTGGGCAAAAATGCCTTGTTAGTGAGAAAGATCAGAGGAGAATGGCCAGACTGGTTCAGGCTGACAGGAAGGCAGCAGTAACTCAAATAACCACACGTTACAACAGTGGTGTGCAGAAGAGCATCTCTGAAAACAAACACATCAAACCTTGAAGTGCAAACAACAGGAATTCTGCAGACTCTGGAAATTCAAGCAACACACGTCAAAGTTGCTGGTGAACACAGCAGGCCAGGCAGCATCTCTAGGAAGAGGTACAGTCGACATTTCAGGCCGAGACCCTTCGTCAGGACCAACTGAAGGAAGAGCTAGTAAGGGATGGGCTACAGCAACAGAAGACCACACTGGGTTCCATTCCTATACCTAATAAAGTGACCTCTGAGTGTGATCCGATCAATACTCCGCTCCATTGAGTAACTGGGCACATGACTCCCTGTGCCACTGGACAAGCCTGCAAGGAGTGACGTGCTCCCACACAGATCCCAGTTTTCTGCCTCACTGCACAGTTGGTAAGCCATTTAACTGAATGTTTTTTTTCAGTGTTTTATGCAACTGAAGGTTATTTTTATCCCCCTCTGGAACGAAACATCACACTGACCATTCTCAGTCCTGTTGCAACATTGTAGGGGGAGCTGGACTGTGTCGTCGTGGAAACGCATATCATATAGTTACACAACAGGCCATTCAGTCCAACTCTTCCATGCCAACCAAGTTGGACACCTGATCTCTTCCTTTTTTGTTTGTACATCTCTCTAAAAAGCCGAGGCTTTAAAAGGCATTGGTCAGACCGTATTTGGAGTATTGTGACCAGTTCTGGGTCCCTTATCTAAATGGGTGGTGGGGTGGAGATACGTTTTTACCAAAGGAGGTGGAAGGTGTTCCTTCCCTCCACTAGCCTGCAGGTTATCCTTGGGCAAAGTGTAGCACCTGTTTAGCCAACCCTCCCCCCCACCCCACCCGCGATCAGTGTCACAGTTATTTTTTGACCTGTCAGGGTGGTTAGCCCTGAGCTGAAAATCCACCCCTGGAGGACCGGTGGGCTACTCTTAGTCTGGCCACTACCTTTGGATCTGATTGGCATGGGTGATCCCACCAAGAGCCAAAGCATAAAGCCCTGACCCATAAGACCATAAGATATAGGAGCAGAAGTAGGCCATTCGGCCCATCGAGTCTGCTCTGCCATTCAGTCATGGCTGATCCAACTCTTCCAGTCATCCCCACTCCCCTGCCTTCTCCCTGTACCCTTTGATGCCCTGGCTAATCAAGAATCTATCGATCACTACCTTAAATTCACCCATTGACTTGGCCTCCACAGTTGCTCCTGGCAATAAATTCCACAGAATTACCACCATCTGACTAAAGTAATTTCTCCGCATCTCTGTTCTAAATGGACGTCCTTCAATCCTGAAGTCATGCCCTCTTGTCCTAGACTCCCCTACCATGGGAAACAACTTTGCCATATCTAATCTGTTCGGGCCTTTTAACATTCAGAATGTTTCTATGAGATCCCCCCTCATTCTCCTGAACTCCAGGGAACACAGCCCAAGAGCTGCTAGACATTCCTCATACGGTAACCCTTTCATTCCTGGAATCATTCTCGTGAATCTTCTCTGAACCCTCTCCGACGTCAGTATATCCTTTCTAAAATAAGGAGCCCAAAACTGCACACAATACTCCAAATGTGGTCTCATGAGTGCCTTTTAGAGCCTCAACATCACATCCCTGCTCTTATATTCTATACCTCTAGAAATGAATGCCAACTTTGCATTCACCTTTAGGGTATCCTGCACAAGGAATCCCAAGTCCCTTTGCATCTCTGCATTTTGAATTCTCTCCCCATCTAAATAACAGTCTGCCCATTTATTTCTTCCACGAAAGTGCATGACCATACACTTTCCAACATTGCATTTCATTTGCCTATTCTTTGCCCATTCCCCTAAACTATCTAAGCCAGCATAGCTCTCCGGGTCAATGAGGCACGCAAGCCTCCAAACCCTACGACAAGATTGAGGTCCTCTTGGAGGGTCAGTTTCTTGAGGGAGAGTCAAATAAGTCATTTTAGAACCTCAGCGGTGAGAAAGGTAACTTGTCACTTCTCATCATGAAAATACGGTTTCAGAAAACGTCATAAACATTTGCTGAGTTGCGTCTAAAATTGAGAGGTGCTTCATAATAAATACATAAATTAATAAATGTTAAACTAACATCACCTCACACTGTGGAACCACTTAGGCAAGCGCAATAATTCCCAGGCATGACCCGGAGCTGATCACATAAAGGATCATTTTCCATCTGCTCCCACCCTCATCTCACCTCACCCAGACCATAACCTGACCGACTGTCCGAAAGAAGGCTCGTTAGTAATGCAGATGGAGTAACAACCTCCATTTTTGCACAATTACATTGTAAAATGCCCATCCCAAAGGAATAGGCAATTGGCCAAATTATATCTTTTATATATAGTACTTGGCAAAAAGTCTTAGGCACATTTATATATAGCGAGGGTGTCTAAGATGTTTTGCACAGTACTGTAGTAATTTTATGTATTGCACTGTACTGCTGCCACACACAAAAACAAATTTCATGACATATGTGAGTGATGATAAACCTGATTCTGGTGTGGGTCTCTATTGTGGACTGAGAGTGGGAAGGAGGCAGGGAGAGGGAAGGGGGAAGGGAGAGGCGAGGGAGCGGGAAGCACCAGAGGGACATTCTGCAGTGATGAATAAACCTATTGTTTGGAATCAAATTACCTTGCCTGGCACCTCAGGGCTGGGTGTGTCTGCAAACCGTACCACCCTCTGCCCCCGGCACTCCTTCTCGGCCACCTGCCCCACACCCTCCACCTTCACCATTCGTAACATCCTTTGCTCCCACCAGATTTACAAACTCGTTCTTCATTCCACGTTGACAAATACAGTACAGTGTATAAGTCTTAGGCATCTTAATGTGTGTATATATATATATATATATATGTATGTGTGTGTGTGTGTGTGTGTGTGTGTGTGTGTGTGTGTGTGTGTGTGTGTGTGTGTGTGTGTGTGTGTGTGTGTGTGTGTGTGTGTGTGTGTGTGCTTTAGACTTTTACACAGTTCTGTATATATATTTCTTATAATTTATGGTATATACTTTATAGTTTATTGTCACCAAACAATTGATACTAGAACATTTATTTAATGTACTGCACTATACTGCTGTCATGAAACAACAAATTTCATGACATATGTCAGTGATATTAAAGCTGATTATAAGTCTGATGGGAATATGTCAAGCCTATTTGAATATTCATAATTAAGATTGAAATTCCCTCCTGATTCTATTTTGTAAATGTTATTGATTTGCTTCAAATCAAATCACATCACAGAGTAAATGTCACAAAGCAGCAAGCAGAACTGGCCCGACCCCTCACCCTGCCTTTTCGATGCAACTGGCTCGGTGTTTAGATCGCCTAAACATCAGGCCATTCCTCACTCCAGGACCCGGGCCTCATCGCATCGATAGGGGCCTGGACCCCACCGCCATATTTTGACCCGTACCCGACCTATCCAAATCAGCCTGGCGCTTCGATCGATCAATTCTCACTCTCGGTTTAGGTGGATAGGCCTCGAATCTGCCTCTCCTCCGCACTGCTCACCCTGACTTTGCCTCAAATATGCCTTGATCTTGCCTCACACCCGCTTGCTTTGACTCACGACTCAGTGTTGCCCTCACTCATCGTTTGCAGTGATTGTTTACCATAAATTCTACAAGTAAAAGTGATATTAATGAAGTATTTAGTTGTATTCTTCGTCTTGTCTGCCGCTGGTAAGTAGGCCCTAGGCTTCACCACTGCCATCTTAAACTGGAAGATTTCTAGCATCTGCATTTTAAATTTTATTTTCATTTGTATTTAGTTACCTTCAAAGTTCAAAGTATGTATACCATATACAACCTTGAGATTCATCTTTTTGCAGGCAGCCACAAAACAAAGAAACACAATAGAATTCACAAAAAAACCTACATAACAAATTCAAATTCAAGTTTAATTATCATTCAACCATACATGAATACAGCCAAATGTAACCAAAGTGCGAAACATATACAGCACATTCAAAACAGGGAGCCAAAAAAAAAAACCTCGGTCACTCAGAAACACACATTTATAGTCCAAGACCTTGAGCGACATGTCCCGGAAGTTGATGGTACAGTTCCTGGCAATCTAGCCTGTCATTCCACTGCTTGAACACAGAAGGCAGCACTGATGGGAGAGGCCAGCCCCCAACTGAGCACGGATGCCATGCTGCACTGCCTCTGGCATCCCCTCACCTGGAGTGCAGCAGCAGGCAAGCCCACGGCTTGAGGCTTAGACTGCGTTACAGCTGAGGTCATGCTGCTGCCTCACCGTCTGTCGCACCAACATAACTTACTAGCATAATGTCAGACACAAACGTCCAATACTAAAATTTAAATTATTATTGTTATCATGATGTTAACTGATTGTTTCATGTCAATATTTACCATTGATAAACATGTTAACACTTATCCTGTCAATTTTGCTATATCAAATCTTACTGAAAAATTATTTATGTTTTATTATTGAGCTACAGCACAGAATGCAGCAGGCCGGTTCTGCTCCCTGCTCCATGATGGTTACTCCGCTCTTCGCTGCACTGAGGCTGAGGCTGTGGGCCTGCTCCGGGCCTCGTGTCTGAGGCCGTGGGCCTGCTCCGGACCTTGTGCCTGAGGCTGTGGGCCTGCTCTGGGCCTCGTGTCTGAGGCTGTGGGCCTGCTCCAGACCTTGTGCCTGAGGCTGTGGGCCTGCTCTGGGCCTCGTGTCTGAGGCTGTGGGCCTGCTCCAGACCTCATGCCTGAGGCTGTGGGCCTGCTCTGGGCCTCGTGTCTGAGGCTGTGGGCCTGCTCCAGACCTCATGCCTGAGGCTGTGGGCCTGCTCTGGGCTTCGTGCCTGAGGACTCACTTTCATTTTAACGGCTATTTGTTTACTTATATTGTTTGCGCAATTTGTTTTTTCTCTCTCTCACTGCATACTGGATATTTGTCGGGGATTTCCTTTATGAATTCTTTCGGGTTTCTTGTTTTGTGGCTGCCTGTATCAAGGTTATATAATGTATACATACTTTGATAATAAATGTACTTTGAAATTTGAATAGGCTCTTCTGGCCCTTTGAGCCGTGCCACCCAGCAATCCCCTGATTTAACCCTAGCCTAATCACCGGACAATTTACACTGACCAATTAACCTACCAACCAGTACGTTTTTGGACTGTGGCAACAGACTCCTTATTGGCAGCAGCGGGAATTGAACCCGGGTCGCTGGTACCATAAAGTGTTGTGCTAACTACTATGCTATTGCGCTGACACCCTCCACTCCTTCCACTATCGTCATTGGGACAAAGTTCTTAAGTGTTTCTCTCCCACTTTGTGACAATTCTTCACATAAGCACATGAACAGGAACTGTGCTATCTACTGCTGCAAAACATTTGATACTTAGTTATATCACACTAATTATTATTCATTAGAAAAACACTTCTGTTTTATTTGCACATCAAATTATTATAATTTAATGCATTTGCTTCATTTTTATTGTTTCTAGTGGTTTCAGTTTTGGTTGTTTAAGCAAATAATTAATTTAGTTTTAACTTACTTTAGGTCTATGTTTGGGGAGTCAAAATTATTCCTTATCAATAACCAGCACTTCACCTCAATGCTGGAAGACTTTAGTTACAAAACTCACACACAAAATGCTGGAGGAACTCAGCAGGTCAGGCAGCATCCATGGAAATGAATAAACATTTGACATTTGGTAGTGTAGTGGTTAGCATAACGCTTTACAGTACCAGCGACCCAGGTTCAATTCCCATCGCTGCCTGTAAGGAGTTTGTACGTTCTCTCCCCATGACTGTGTGGGTTTCCTCCGGGTGCTCAGGTTTCCTCCCGCAGTCCAAAGACCTATCAGTTGGTAGTTTAATTGGTCATTGTGAATTGTCCTGTGATTAGGCTAGGGTTAAATTGGGGGATTGTTGGGTGTTACGGCTCGAAGGGCTCGAAGGACCTATTCTGAGCTGTATC